>NC_056523.1:113438313-113438849 GCF_019175285.1 Sceloporus undulatus | reverse complement strand
TTCACCATTTTAGTCGCCCTCCTCTGGACACGCTCCAGTTTCTCTATGTCCTTTCTGAATTGTGGTGCCCAGAACTGGACACAATATTCCAGGTGGGGCCTGACCAGAGCAGAATACAGTGGCACTATTACTTCCCTTGATCTAGACACTATACTTTTATTGATGCAGCCTAAAATTGCATTGGCCTTTTTACCTGCTGCATCGCACTGTTCACTCATGTTCAACTTGTGGTCTACCTGTTGTTGTTGTTGTTGTTGTTATTATTATTATTATTATTATTATTATTAACCTTTATTTATGAAGCGCTTTAAATTTACACAGCGCTGTACATACAATCTTTTTAGTTAGACGATTCCCTGCCCTTGGGTTTACAATCTAAAAAGACATGACACAGAATGAGAAGGGAGTGGTGGAGGGAATGGGTAAGAGGTCCAGCAGTTCCTCTCTTATCTCCAAGGCCTGTTGTTGTTGTTGTTATTATTATTATTATTAACCTTTATTTATGAAGCGCTGTAAATTTACACAGCGCTGTACAA
>NC_056523.1:113430908-113438213 GCF_019175285.1 Sceloporus undulatus | reverse complement strand
GTGGTGGAGGCAAAGGGTAAGAGGTCCAGCAGTTCCTCTCTACCTCCGAGGCCTGGACCAAGGTAGATGGACTGGAGGGAGGGCTTGGCTTCATAATGGATGGTTAATCTTCATCCAGGGAAAATACATACTCTCAAGTAGGATAATACATACACAATACATAGCAATACAGGAAATGGTTCGATAAACAGGCAACAAAGAACATCAGATAGTAAGCAACAATTATGCAATGCCTGGGAACGCTTCCCTGAACAGGATGGTCTTCTACTCCGTTTTGAAGCTGGTTAAAGAAGTGATGGCTCTTGCTTGTGGAGGAAGAAGGTTCCACGAGTGAGGAGCAGCAAGTGAAAAGGGGCGAATCCGGGATGGGGCAGAGGAAATCCTGGGCTGAGACAGGAACCCTTGACTACCAGAACGGAGGGCCCGAGTGGGAAGGTGAGGAGAAAGAAGGTCTGATAAGTAAGGAGGGGCCAGTCCATGGAGGGCTTTGAATGTCGACAGCAGGAGCTTATAATGAATGCGGAAAGGGAGAGGGAGCCAGTGAAGGGATGCCAACACAGGAGAGATGTGGTCAGAGTGGTGGGTGGAAGTGATAATGCGTGCAGCTGAATGCTGGACAGAGATTAAAGGACGGAGGTGAGAAAGAGGAAGCCCAGCCAGGAGGACATTACAGTAATCAAGGAGGTTTATTCTAAAAGTGGGGTGTGCACAACAGTCTAGTGTACAGAACAAAAAGATAAGATGTAAACTTCTAATTGGATAAGCAATGCCCTGCTTGGGAAAAGAAATAGGAAAGAATAAAAGAGCTAAGTTAGAGACCCATAATCGGGCTGTTTAGACAGGCCTCCAACATGAGAAGGCTGCATTTCCCCTTCCCAAGAAAAATTTCTGATAGCCATGACACGCTGCCATAAAATATTGATTCTGGTAAGGCTAGGAGATATATGCTTACCTGAAATTAATATAGTTAAGACTTGTTTAAGAAATGCCCAAAGTTTAACCCTTGAATGCCTGAGTTGTCACAGAAGCCTATTTAGAAATACATAATGATTATATGGATGGAAAACTATGAAATGATGGAAGGACATGATGTTGAAGAACATGATGTGATTGCTACATGACTTAATATAAAATGCCTTACATATCAGGATATAGAATATAACTAAGCTGAAATGCCCAGAGATGGCTATGTCTGTGTTTCTATCTGGGGGAAATATATCTGTATATATAGATCTGTCTATATGAATATTTGTAATAAATAAGCCTTTAAAAGTATCCAAAGAGTCTGTTCATTCCCATGTAAATATTATGAAACTCCAAGATGTGAAAATATTCAAGTGGAGTGCTGGTGTTTATCTGACCTGCCTAGTTTATCCAGTATCATATATTGGGTGAGGAGAAGTTGACAAAGATGAATCCAGACAGAATCTAGAATTAGCTGCAAGTGGCAAGAATTATCAGTCCTTCAGTCTAAGAGATAAGAGTGGGGAACCATGACTGTTTCTATGCTAAGCTATGCTGACCTGTCTCCAGTGCACGGTATGTCTTCATATCATTGCAAGCCCTATCAGAAATGCCTGAAGGTACCAAGACGGGCACCAATTTGTATGGTAACTGACAACACAGTTCAAGAGCTTGACATATATAGTAGCCAAGATACAGAGGAAAATCCAAGCAGCTCATTATTCTCCACTTTCATGAATTTGCTATAAGACAACATTTACATGCATTCACAGTTTTAGTTGATATCACCAGAAGTCTGCAAGTACCTAAACTAGATTACTCCTGCCTATAATTTGGTTTTGGGGCAATCAGTTCATGTCTATAAGGATAACAGGGTGCAGAACTGCATCAATCCAATTTAAATTAAATCTGCAAGCCAGTGGCCCCAAACAGTGATTAGCCTGTCTCCAAACCTGACAACTGTGAATAGGTTTTTAATTGTGAAAGCCCTACTAATAATGAAATAGCTAGGATTAATGATTAAAATCAATAGTTTACATATTTTCCTTCCAAAAATCAAGCCTCCATGTTTTGCCTGCAGTTCATGGTTCTTTTGTTTAACAATATAAAGACTGGCAGGCTTGCTATTATCAAGAAAAAAGCATTCAGACAGAATGATTACTAGTTATTAACTATGTAAAAGTCATTGAAGGAAGCAGACAAGATTTGATGGTGAATATATGAAAAATGTTTTAAGAGAAAGAAAAAGAAGATACAGGCATACCTCAGTTAACAAAGCCTCTGACTTAGGGCATGTCTACACAAGTCAATTAAACCAGTTTCCCCTCACCCTCATCATGAACTGTCTACATGACACAGGACCAAATTCATGATTTGACTGTGGATTGTCTTAATAGGCGAAGGTCAGTTCTGCACAGAATCCACCCTATCCCTGCCTAAATCAGTTTTCAAAAACTCACTTTTTGCTCTGGATTTTGGAGGAAAACCCAAAGGACTCCATAGAGTGCTCCAAACAGCTGTTTGCATGCATGTCCTGCTGTGGTGCCTGGCATTGCAACAACGAGGCAACCACCAATGTGATCATTATTGGGTACCTCATTTCTGACTTCAGGGGGAGAGACTTGCACCAGCACCAGCAGCATTGGGTGGCACAGCAGGCCACATGTGTAGATAGCCACCCAGCATCATTACACAATGCAGTGGTAACAGGAATAATCCAGGGCAGGTCTGGGAACAGAATAGTCCAGGGGCAGCCTGGAGTATTCTGGCCGGTGTAGATGTGTCTAAAGCTCCTTTTCCATATCTTCCCAATTTCCCCTTTTCCTCTTTGTCCTCTACCCAGCTTCTAAGCAGCATCAGAATTGAGATGACAGTGAAGGAGTGCTGGAGAAACACAGACTTTCAGTATCACACTGCAGCAGTTTCACATTGCTAGGAAAATGCTTTGAGCTAGGAAAAACGGGATTCTGCCCTAGCCAATCCTACCATAGCTATGTATAGAGCTGTAAAATGCTTGTTAAATTTTGATGGCCCTGTATGCTCCTTACCTTACTCTCCCATTGCAGCTACTGAAAAGACTCACATCACTATTTCTGATGTGGAAATGGGATGCCTGGCCATGTGAGTGCAGCCAGGCATCTTGTTTCCATGTCAAACACAGTGATGGGGGACTTTTCAGTAGCAGCAACAGGGGAGTAAGGTAAAGGGCACATAAATATCCACCAATCCCCACGCCAGCCTGGGGCTGATCCAGCTTAGTTCCCTGGGCCAGGAAAGAATGGGCCAAGCATGTGCTTTCCTGGCCTGTCCCCTCAGGGCCTTAGTGCAATGGTTAAATGCCTGTACTGCAGCCACTCAATACTAGCCAAGGGCTCAGGCTCGACTCAGTCCTGCATTGTTCTGAGGTTGCTAAAATCAGTACCCAGTTTGTTGGAGACAATTAGCTTACAGTTGTAAACCATCTAGAGATTGCTTAGATGGTATGAAGTGTTATATAAATGATTATGTGCTTGATATGGAAATCAAACCAATTTCACATCAGGAGAGGAAGAAAGTGCTGATGCAATGGATAGACAAATTTGATCATTTTGTGAATGTTCATCCATGTGGTCTAGGAGCCTAGTATGGTAATCTCCAGGAGCAGGGTTTTTTTTATGGGATTTAATACTGTATTGAACTGGTCATTGTGGAGCTTGTTGTGTACTGCCTCTTTAAGAAGCAAGGCTAGAGTCCTGTCTGAACTGGCCAGAATACTCTGGGGACAGCCTGGAGTATCCTGGCCTCTGGAGCTGCCTTGACCTCCTGATATAACTTCATGTCCAGTTCTAACATCCATACATGGTGATGGGGAATACAATGGCTTGGACAATTCTAACTTGAATGCTCAGTTGTATATCTTTGTTTTTTGGATGTTGTCTAGTTCTTTCATGGTTGTCCTTCCCATTCCTAGTTTTCTTCTTGTCTCTTGGCCATAGTCTCCATTCTGATCAATGTTTGATCCAAGGTAGGGAAATTCTTACTATTTCTGTTTCCTCATTTTCTAGGTTGGATTTATATAGTTCCTCTGGGGTCATTATTTTTGTTTTCTTTATTTTCAGCAGTAAGCCTAGCTTGCACTTTTTTCTTTGACCCAATCTTCACTCTTCCTCCTTCTGAATCTAAACCTGCTCTTCGTGTGATATTTTCTGCATACAGGTTGAACAAGTAGGGTGATAGTATGCAGCCTTGTCTGACCTCTTTGCCAATTCTTTTTCTCCATATTCTTGTTCCAAGCAAAGATTTCTCACTGGGACTATCCATAACGTTACGAGCTTTTCATAGTTTTGTGTGATCTATGCAGTCAAATGCCTTGCTATACACTATAAAGCACATGCTGATTTTTTTTCTGGAATTCCTTGATGCACTTGATTAGAATCGTAGAATCGGAAGAAACCACAAGGGCCATTCAATCCAAAATCCTGCCATGCAGGAAATCACAATCAAAGCATCCCCAACAGATGACCATCCAACATCTGTTTAAAGACCTCCAAAGAAGGAGACTCCACCATTATTATTGTTATTATTATTATTATTTATATAGCACTGTAGATTTGCACAGTGCTGTACATAAAAACAATAACTATATAAGAGTAAACCTGCCTATGGCGTACAATCTAAGAAATAATAGGATAATACATATAAAATACATAGCAATACAGGAAATGGTTCAATAAAACAGGCAACAAAAAAGAACATCAAATAGCAAATGATAATCAAGCAATGCCTAGGAACACTTCTCTGAACAGGATGGTCTTCAACTCCGTTTTGAAGCTGGTTAAAGAAGCGATGGCTCTTGCTCGCGGGGGAAGAAGGTTCCAGGAGTGAGGGGCAGTGAGTGAAAAGGGGTGAATCCGAGATGGGGCAGAGAAAGTCCTGGGCTGGGACAGCCGACCTTGACTACCAGAGCAAAGGGACCGAGTGGGAAGGTGAGGAGAAAGAAGGTCTGATAAACAAGAAGGGGCCAGCCCATGGAGGGCTTTAAACATTGACAGCAGGAGCTTATACTGAATGCAGAAAGGGAGGGGCAGCCAGTGAAGGGATGCCAACACAGGAGAGATATGGTCAGAGTGATGGGCGGATGTGATAATGCATGCAGCTGAATGCTGGACAGAAAGTAAAGGACGGAGGTGAGAAAGAGGAAGCCCAGCCAGGAGGATGTTACAGAAATCAAGGCGTGAGATCACTAGGGCATGGACCAGGATCTTGGCAGTAGAGGTGGAGATATATGGTCAGATTTTGGCAATATTGTATAAAGAGAATCTACAAGCCTTGGCTGTGGTCTGGATCTGAGGGATACACGACAGAGAAGAATCAAAGATAAAAGCATCCTCTGAGGGAGTGTGTTCCACTGTCAAACAGCTCTTACTATCAAGACGTTCCCCCTAATATTGAGGTGGGATCTCTTTGCAGTGTGATCTATAGTGCCTCTTCCTTTCCTGAATCCTGCTTATACCTCTGGCATTTATCTCTCTATTCATGATTAGAGTCTATTTTTCAGACTGTTGAGCATAATTTTGCATGCATGGGAGATTAATGCTATGATCCCATAGTTAGTGCACTATTTTGTGTCTTTTTTCCTTTTCTTTCTTTGTGGATGGGGATGTATAATGATTGCTTCCAAGAAATATGCCAGCTTTTTATTGAAGTGTGAGATTTTTCAGATCTGGTCATTTGTAAATGTAGTAACAGGGTAGGCATTCAATTTAAAATTTATTGCTTATGTACTTTACTTAAATAATGTTTCAGCAGGCAGCAGCCCTTCAGACAGGCTTTTAGACTGAGCACTTAGCACCTGGAGTGCTACTGACAAGACATGTTTGGCTTGGTTTAAACTTTAAAGCCCTTTTCTTCCAAACACTTCACTGGTTTAAGGGGTAAAACACTAATTTGTCCTCCCGCTTCAAATGCAAAGGGGAAAAAGCTACAAGGAAAAGAGCAAACATAGCTTTAACTGTACATATGGTTCTTTGTCACACAGGCTTAATTTTTTGTTGGGCCCTGGCCAATGTTCTTATAATTTTCCTGTGATGAAGATTCAGAAATAGATAGATAGATTCAGAAATAGTTGTAGGCCATTCTTTCTGTCTGATTATAAATTAATCTGAATAGTGTTAGAATATGTTTATAGAAAATCTTCATTGTACAGAAAAGGCAATACATCTACAAATAAAACTAGAGAAAAGGCAGTAAACACTGTAGAGAAAAGGCAATAAATAAAAGGAAATTTCTGCTGCTGTCATCCTCCTCCTCCTCCTCCTCATCTATTCTCTGCCCTTTCCTCAAATCCAGGACTCAGAAGAGGCTGTGGTGCTCAAGGCAGAATTCTCTTGTGAACATATAAAAGCTTAATATCTTCCTTTTCTCCATATATAATTATGTATATAATATGTATAGCCCAAAAAACCACCAAAAACTATAATTATGTATACTTTCTTCAGCTCTTCTTGTAATTCAACTTTTTAAAAAAGCTAAACAACTCCATTAATCCAATCCAACAGAGATGGGAGCTGTGTGGCCCTCCATACATTGTTGGACTACAACTCCCAGCATGCCTTGTAATTGGTCATGCTGGCTAAAGCTGCTGAGAGTTCAGTCCCCCAATATTCTGACAGTCCCACAATTCTATCCTTGACCAACAAAATTGAGCAATGGAACTGCTGGACATTGGCATGCTCTAAACACTTTCCATCACAAGCTATTCCATTATTTTTTTGTTCAGGCCATGCAACTATTTTAATGCTCTTGTACACAACAAGATGCTAGTGTGGGGTTTGGTTCCACTTGGTAGTTGTGGTAGAGGTAACAATATCATAGAAATCTCATAAATAATTTGGGGGGGGGGGAGGTTGTATGTAACAATAGTATTAGCACTTACATTTCCATACTGCTTTATAGTGCTAAGCACTCAAGTGGTTTACAATGTGTTAGCTAATTGCCCCCAATGAGCTGGGTACTCATTTTATTGACCTACAAAAGGATGGTAGGTTTTGTGCACCTGAAGCCTTGCAGGATCGAACTCACAAAATTTTGGCTGCAGTACTTGCATTTAACCACTGTACCACCAGGAGTCCACCAAATATGTGCACCACTTTTTCACATGGTGTTGATTAATGATCAACCATGGCACAGAAGGGATGTGATGCTTGTGTTTTGTGATGTGCAAATGTTTATTGAGTAATATTACTTAGGAAGAGCTCTGAAAATATATTTTTTTTGAACTATAACTCCATTAACTGCCACCCAGCATGTGTGTTTTTTTTTAATTGCCTTCCTCTGAGTCTGAGAGTATGGGACACCCAGGGA
>NC_056523.1:113385330-113430898 GCF_019175285.1 Sceloporus undulatus | reverse complement strand
GATGATGATGATGATGATGATGATGATGATGATGATGATGATGATGATGATAATAAATTTATTTATAGCTCACCCAATCACTAGGAATCTGGGCAGGTTACAACAGTAAAAATACATTACAATAAAATACTAAATGGTCCCTTCCCAACCCCGTCCCCAATATTAAAACTAGAATTAAACAATCAGAGTTTAAAAACAATAAAATGCAATACAGCATTAGGTTACAATTAAAAACAATTTGGCAGGCAGAGAGACATACATCAGAAAATTGAGATCATATTCATAAACATACATTTCCATAGCTGAGCAGGGTTTCAAACACTGGTCTCACAGAATCAAAATTTGTGGGGTGCAATTTTAGTTTCCAGGGTGTTAACTCTTTTTTGTTGTTAACTGCCCTCGAATCAATCAGCACCCTGCTGATGAGACATCTCCAAGACTTCTGTCCTCCACTGCTCTGCCCAACTCCTGCAAACTCATACTCATGACCTCTTTAATAAGGTCCATCCATCTTGCATGTGGCCTTCCTCTCTTTCTACTTCCCTCTACCTTTCCCAGCATTACTGCTTGCCCATTTCAGACTGAGTTAGCTCAGCACAACTTTGCTTTACAAAGTTGTATTACAAGTAGTCGATCTCACAGCAATATACTGGAATAATTTATTTACCTAGCTACCTTGAGAATTGCAGCTAAATTCAGAGGAAATGAGTCAGGGTGAGTGGCTGGAAATCTGTATGTTTTTGTGTGGTATGGAAACAGCACAGAAACAAGAATGTTGAACAGTCTGTTAAAAATAACACTACTTGTGTCACAAAAATTTAACATCTTCCACAGTACAGGGACTTCTAACTGTGTTGAACTACAACTCTCTTCATCCTCTGATAGCTTGGTGGTTCAGGATGATGGTTCAGGATGTTGTAGTCTAACTCAGCTGGAGGGTGCCACAAGGTGGATCTAATAGTTTCGACTTGACACCAGGATATTATGTACAGTTATATGTAGCTATATGAAGAGCAGAGTTTGGAAAGTTAATCTGAAAAAATACAATCTCACACTGGGCATGCTGACTCTGAGATTCAGAGAGTTGTAATCAAAAAATCTAACTTTTATCGTCTCTGATGAAAAACAATAAAATAACAGTTATTTCCTCCTTATTTGTATAATATCTCTGGATTCTATATGTGTTTATTTTATCCATTGAGGATAAGTGTATTTTGCTTTGAATGAGAGGTTACAAAGAAATGTGCACCAGGGGGAATCAAAGCTGCAGCCTGCAGGCACAGACTAATGCAAATGGCATTAGTACCTATGCATGTAATTTGAGCAAATTTTCACTTTTAATCCTTTGAGAATTTGTCAGGAATGTGTCACCTTCTACTGAAAGGGATGATCAACTTGAAATATCTCATTCTGTGAAGAGTGAGAAGAGTCATAAAATTTCTCATCTGACCCTTCAGGAACAAGAAGAATCTGCCAGGATTTGCCATGGAATATCTGAGAAACTCCACAGCAAACTAGGGGCCAATTTGACCCAGTTAAGCCCATTTATCCTAGGATAGGGCTGGATCCACCAGGTTTGCATTTAGCCTGCCAGGATCCAGCTTGATCCTGGCCTGGCATATTGGCCTGCATCATTTAAATGCAAGGGGTATGCCAGGCCGGGAGGAACACTGGACTTTCGGCCCGTACAGACAGCTCCTGAGGGATTTAAAGTTTTAACTGGGGAAACATTTAGAAAGGACTACTGGAAGGCATCAAAGGGTCATTTTCAAAGAGAAGGACAACACCAGAGTTCAGAGGAACAATCACTGACATACTATCAATGGCTTAAGATAGTACAGGTTAAGTAACTTTTATCCAGAATTCTGAAATCCAAGATACTCCAAAATCCAAAATTATCCACATGGGTGGCTGAGATAATGACATCTTTGCTTTCTGATGGTTTAATGTACACAAACTTTGTTTCATGCACAAAATTATTTTAAATTATTGTATATAAAATTATTTTTAGACTATGTGTATGAGGTGTATTTGAAACATAAATTAATTTCATGTTTAGAGCTGGATCTCATCTCCAAGACACCTCTTTAAGTATATGCAAATATTCCAAAATCCAAAAAAATCTTAAATGCAAATCACTTCTGGTCCCAAGCATTTCAGATAAGGGATACTCAACCTGTAGTAAAGAATACAATTGGCACAGTGTGTGTGTGTGTGTGTGTGTGTGTGTGTGTGTGTGTGTGTGTGTGTGTGTGTGTTAAAAGTTTAATCAATGTTTATACTGCTATTCATGCAAAACAGGCTCCATTTCCTAAATAAACAAAGGAGGCTATTGCCTGGTTAGTATACATTAATAAGGGCTTTTCCCTTTTTCTTTACTTAAAACCAAGTTCCTGAAATGGCTGAATTGCAGGGGCAATGCTATTACATCCTCCATAAACACTGGGAGCTTTTATCAATTAATTGCTTGCTCAGAACACTGTGAGAAATTCAGGTTTTGTTCCAGATAGAACACAGTACTCATTAATCTTATTGCAGTGACAAGAAGAGAGTAACTGAAAGCAAGTACAAATGCCAATTTGAAATAAATGTTACTTGGAAGAAAACATGTGTGCACAATTCATGTGCATACACATCACTGTTTAATCTAGATGTTACCCCATCAGTTCTTACTTGCCACGGCAATATTGCAATTTTCAGACCAAATGATGTAGACTTAGCATTGCCTGCCTTGGCTGTTTATAACAAGGAATCGTTATTGGAAAAGAAGAATCAACTATAGAAGTAAAACTGTAGTAGAAGAAACTCACTTTTCTTAGCCGCAGTGAGATTTCTGAGGAACTAAGAATAAAATTCTTCTAATCCATGTGTGGGGACCATGTTCCCATTCAGAAACTTGATCTGAAAGCTTAATATTTTCACTGTTACCATGCCATGTATCAGTGGGCCAAAATAGAAGCAAGCTCATAGAATTGAATGAGGCCTTGAAAATCATGCAGTCCAACCATCTTGCTATCTAATTCCTGACAGTTTCAAATTCTATCTTTACCCCGCAGCTATCATTTCTCTTCTTTTGAGTTTCATCCTATTAGACTCTTTTTTCCTTTACAGCTCCAGGTTGCAGTTATCTATCGCCCTCCTGGTTCTGCCACCCAGTTCCTCTCAGACTTTGAATCATGGCTGACATTCTTCCTTTCAGATTCAATCCCCGCTTTGATCCTAGGTGACTTTAATATCCACGTTGATGATTCCACTAACCCTACAATGTCTCGCTTCAACTCTCTCCTAGCTTCTTTTGGCCTCCAACCACATTCAAACTCTTCAACTTATTATCTCGGTCACTGTCTTGACCTAGTTCTTGCTGCAAACTGCATCATTTCTGACTACCTGGCACTTGACTTTCCACTATCTGATCATCATTTAATCTCCTTTGCTCTTACTTATACTCCACCTGCTCGTCACACTGTTCAACACTATTTTTTTGTGATCTTCAAACTGTTAACTCTAACCATCTTCGTCAAACCCGGGATTCATCTCTCTCTTCCCTAAATCTCGGGGATTCTGCTGATTCAGCAATGTCTTTATTTAACTCTACTCTTTCCTCGACTCTTGACAGCTTTGCCTCTGTCTGTCTTGGTTTTTTTAAATTTTATTTTATTTTTATTTTTAAAAATAAACAAGTCTGTCTTGATTTTTAATTTAATTTAATTATTATTATTATTAAAAATAAACAAGTCTGTCTTGGTTTAACAATGATAGTGATTATGATGAAGATGGTGATATTGATATCAGCTAGTTTCTGAGGCTGCGCTCACTGTTTCTGAAGCCGAGATAGTATGACTTTCCAAAGTGCCTTTTCTGTGTGTTTTTGGTGCTTTGAATGCTAACAAGCCTGCCTTGCTTGGACAAGGATAGTGATGATGAGGAGAATGGTGATATTGATATCAATCAGCTTCTGAGGCATGTGCTCATTCTTTCTGAAGCCGAGAGAGTGTCACCTTCCAAAGTGTGTTTTTGGTGTATTTTTTGTGCTTTTAATGATAACAAGTCTCCCTTGCTGTGACAATGATGGTGACGATGATGACGATGTTGATATTGATACTCTCTGAGGCATGGCCAATGTAAGTTGCTCTTTTTTACAAACTCATGAGCAGTGAAGAAAAACCAAAGTCCCTTGACCAAGTACACACTTCTGAGAAGTACACTTGATGCAAGAACTGTGAAACCACCTTGACATGTTCAATATGCATAGCTATGTTAAACCATGCTAAGTGTTAAACCCAAGGGGTTTGGTTATGCAATAAGCCTCTGAAATATGCAAGAGGCAATGTTAAGTAAAGCCATGGGAAATGCCCAAATGTGCTGTTGTGTGTGTTTTGGAATGGAGGTTGGGGGTGTTTGACCAGAAAGGGAAGTACATTTCTGCCATCTGTCTAGGAATAATGCCCAAATGTCCTCCATTTTGATCATGCCTAAGAAACATACATTTATATTAACATTTTTTAAAAATCATCAAAAATTTTCTCATATCCTCCATTTTTAAAAATGTGTCTTACATTTGAAAATGCTGTCCTATGTTATTTAATTATTTAATTTTTTTTTGGTCCCCCCCCCCCCCGGTTGTCTGGGGGACAGCAACCCGGCCCCCGGCTCAAAAGGGTTGCCTACCCCTGGTAAAAAAAAGATGCCAGCAAACAACTGACAAGTGCAGTTTGCACTGTTTTCTGTAGGTGGTAACAGTAGAGACCTTAGGGAAAGTGCAGCAACCAGGGACATAAGCTTCCTGTGGCTTGGTCACCCACTGAGTTTATAAGTTTGTGGAGAGCAAAATAAATACGGGCCTTACATATGGGCATATACAAACTGTGTCCGAGGAATTGTATCATTATTTCCCAAACACCATTTACTGGGCTAGCCAGTAAATCTACCTTAGCTAACCCAGTAAATAGTGTTTGGGAAATAATGATACAATTCCTTGGACACTATTTACATATGCCCATACATAAAGCCCATCTTATAAAAGATTCCCAGTTTATAAAAGATTCCTAACAGCATCCTTTCAGCTAAAAAATATGATTATAATGAAGTATATATCAGTTGTTGCTGTTCTGTGCTTTCAATTCATTTCTGATTTATGGTTACTTTAAGGTGAACCTATCATGGTGTTTACTTGGCAGAATTTGTTCAGAGGAGGTTTGACTTTCTTTCCTATGAGGCAGAGATATTGTGACTTGCCCAAGGTCACTCAGTGGGTTTCCATGGCAGAACACGGATCTGAACCCTTGTCTCCAGAGTTGTAGTACAGAGCTCAAACCACTGCACCATGATGGCTCCCAATATCATTAGTGATTGCTAATGGAAATTTTAAGAAATAATTGTTTTACAGTTTAAAGATCTTCAAATTTGAAATAAAGTTAATAGAATCCTCATCTTAATATATTTTCTGCTCTTATAGATTCCTCTTACAGTATATGTCAGGAATGCTTTGATTGTGTATTCCTATGTGGCAGGGGTTTGGACTGGATGGCCCTTGTGGTCTCTTCCAACTTGATGATTCTATGATTTCTATAGTCATCACTTGACAAAATGCACTTTGGCCAATAAAAGAAGCATGGCTAATTTTAAACACTTTGAAAGCCTAGGAAAAATCCTCCTCAAACTGTATCAGACTCTGGAATTATTATTTATTGACTACATTTTTAAAATTATACTTGTCACATTTACATTTTGTCTTTCTACCAGGAAGCTGACGGATTTTTTAAAAATTGTAGCTTAGTCCTTTATAATTCCTTTTACCAAGCATGCAATAAAAAAACCCAGAATCCACTGTTCTAACCACACACAAAACTCAGTTGAGATCTCAGCTCACTCCCTACTTTCTGTGCATTTCAGTGAAAGATGGCTATTAAGTGCCATGAATCAGTCTGCTATTGCTCACACATATAGCCTTATCATAATGGAGCAGGGTCCATAACAAAGGGAGTCTCAGCTACACTTTCTGGGTACTGAATTTGTTTAGGAGTCTCTTGCCATCCTTTTGAAACCAAACTGCCTACTTTCCATTTATTCCTGTTCCTGAAAACCAACATGCTCCCACATTCAGCTTTGATGGGAAAGCCACAATAACAAACCAAAGAGCAGAAGCAAAGCACGTGATTCAGGAACTGGAGCAGGGCTGGGGAACATCTGACCCTCCAAAATTTTTGATTCCCATTAGCTCCATTTGTCATGGTCAAGTTCTTGAGAGCATTAGTGCCAAATAGGGACATAGTTTGCTCATCCTTCAATTTCAGAACTAGACTATGATTGGGAAGATCCAGCTTCTTGCTCTGCTATGAAGAATTTTTAGATCACCTCAAGCTTCTGCATAATCTACCTTGCAAGGATGTTGTGGAGACAGAATGGGGGGAGTAGAACTAAGTAAATTATCTAGAGCTCCTTTGAGGAAGAGCAGAATATAAATACAAATATACCGTAAACAATATTGTGATAAGTAGCTACTCTGTGAAACTTGTGAGATACAGAAGATTATTGCATTGCATTTAAAGTAACTTATCCCCCACAGGATAAAATCACATTTAATTTTAAAAATGGGTGTTATTGCACACAGCTGCAGCTGGGTGAGTGCAACCCGTATGTAGCCTGGATCCCAGCTGCACTTAATCCAGTGGCTTTCCAAAAATGGGAGCTTGCCATTTTTGAAAAGCCACAGGATAAGCATGCTGGGATCTGGTCTGCATATGGGTTGTACTCGCCCAGCTGTGGCTGTGTGCAGTAACACCCGCTTTTAAAATTAAATGCAACTTTATCCCATCAGGGATAAGTCGCTTTAAATACAATGTGATAATCTCCATAATTTCAAAAGGGTCTTCTCCTCCCCATTTGCCTGAAAAATCAATAGTAACTCAGTGATGCAGAGTGTAAGTAATTCTGTCAACAAATTATTTATTGCAGAACATCAGTACTATTAAGTGACAATGACACAATGTTATCAGCCCCGGTTACTTTGCATAACATTGAACTTTCCTCTCAGTTTCTAAGGAAACACTTTGAGGCACTATATTTATCAGACTGTCTTTACAAACACCTCCGCCAACACTTAATCAAATCTCCTTTCTAGCTACTGCAAATTAATAACAAGTTTATGCACTATAATTGAGAACACCAGGATGATACAGGCATCAGTACAGGGCTGCTTCAGCTGCTGCCACACTGGAAAATTAATGCAGTTTGACACCACTTTAACTGTCATAGCTCCATCCTATGGAGTCTCAGGATCTGTAGTTTGTCATGGCACCAGATCTCTGAGAAAGAAGGGTAAATATCTCACAAAAATACAAATCTCAGAATTCCATAGCACTGAGCCATAACAGTTAAAGTGGTGTCAAACTGCATTAGTTCTGCACTGTAAATGCAGTCCTCTTTTCCAACTCAGATTCTGCAGATCATAAAGTTTGCCTTTCTAATTCTATAGCCTATAAACGATTTAGTGGCAAAATTACATGTGTGTGTTTGTGTAATGTGCAGACAGAGAGAAAACCAAGTAATTCTTAGAATCAAGCATAAGTGTTTACAGGAACTTTGACCAAGCTCTCTCTCTCTCTCTCTCTCTCTCAAAAAAAGGCCTTGCATATGAACATGTGTAAAACAGACACATGACAGCATGCACCACAATCATTAGCCACATTCATTAGCCTTTATTTCACATTATTTAGGCAGTTCACATTATTTGTTCATTACCCTTTATTTCACATTATTTAGGCAATTCACCAATTCAAAACCAGTCCAAAGCAACCTTGTACTTGGTTTGAGCATTGGACTATGACTCTAGAAGGCAGGGATCGAATCCCAATGGGCGACCTGGTGCAAGTCACACACTCTCAGCCTCCTCAGAAAATGGCAATCCCCATCTGAATAAACCTGCCAAGAAACCCCTGTGACAGAGTCACGTGAGAGAAAGACAGAGCCCTGCCAATGCCTTCCCCCAGTAGGAGAAAATGAGTTTGCAAAGGGAAAGAGCCAGAAAGGGCTGAGATGAGGAGGGAGGGAGGCAATGTGTGTGTGTCTCTGTGGGGAGGGCTGCTTCATCCCCAAAACAGCTCCAGAACTCCGAGAGGAACTTTGCGAGGCTGAGAGAAAAGTCCCCCACAATCGAAGGGAGGGAGGGAAGAAAGGCAGATTTTGGTGACGTCTTTTAACTTTTTGGTGAGGCCAGAGCATTTTCTGGGCAAAGGAGCTTGGGGATTGTAGTCTGATTCGAAGGCAATCCAAGGGCAACTGAGACATGCATTCCATACCTGGCAAATTTGAATTGAACACAACTTTGGAGTGGAACAGGATTTGTAAATTCTGTATTTCCCTGAATTTACACATCTCTCGGTTGACCCTGGATTGGGTTCGAATTGACTTAGGATTGACTTTGATTACATATGCTAACCTCTCGCACAAAACATGAAACCCCATTATTGCACCTGGGATCATAATGGATTGACCTTCCAGTTTCCCCCGTGTGATAACGTCCATTGAGAGACATTGCTCTGTGACAATGGATTAAATTTTAAATATCCATAAAATCACCATAAAGGAGATGAGCTATCTGAGTGTATTGTATTCTGATGGAAGACTTATAAATTTCCAAGTTTATACATATCCAGTTGTATGTCAGATACCTCACATAAAGATACTACTGAAGCCAGCATGTTATCATGCTCTTGCCAAGTTTTCCATTAGCAACAGTTGAAGTGAGAACCATTTTTATACTCCATAATTCAGATCTGGGAGTCTATCCAGAAACATTAAAAACTAGATACCACTATCCACATTTGTCCCACACCAAAACTGTTAATGAGAAAAGCACGCAGAAGTGGTCTCTCACTAGCAAATCCAATACTGTACATGCTTGCTTATTTGCTTAAGAACTCCTTATTGTAAATGTATAAATTGGGCACAGTTTATACAGTCTTTCTTTGGAAAAAAACAAAGAGTTCTACTGGGGTATAATACAAACCAAATGCTGACACCAAAGATAGTTTAACTTTTCTTATGAAACTAAGGCCCAGTACAGACTGCCTGAAAACAGCACCCATTTTAACTGCGCAACGTCCCTCCAGAGTTAAAAGAACCTGGTTTTTCCAGGTTCTTTTAGTGGTGCCCAAATTACGTCGTGAATGTGCCAATGTGTCCATTACGTCAAAATGGCGGTGGCCCACTGCAATGACATAGTAGGGTTCCGGACCGTGCTGCGTGGTCCGGAAACCTAGTATCGCCACCGTCACACCCCTTTCAACCTGTCTGTCTCGGGCCAATGACAAAACAAATTATGTTCCCAACTTAACCTACTGATGATTCCATTACTAAATTTTTTCATAATAGGAAATATTGACAAACAGTGTATGTCACTACTGTATATGTGTATGTGTTTCTATACTCTAGAAAAAGCAAAGTGTATCTGTGGAGGTGCTTGCAAGGAAATAACAAAGGCACCAGCACTGAGAAGAACTTCTGAACTCATCACTGGCTGGTTTTTACCCTGCCGTTACAGGACATGGTGTGGATATTCATATGTTCAGAGTTGTTCAGGCATTGCAGCTTGGTGCTGTATTCTAAAATTTGGCAATATTTGGCTTACTGAGCTACAAAACTTTTAAAAACAGGCTTCCAACATGTGATTTGTTGGTTACATGGGCATATCATAATATCAAAAAACACAGCTGTTAAAATTCCCTCCATGTACCAAGGACAGGAATCCTATACTATGATATTCTTGATCTTTATAGAACTCATATACCCTAAAATACATGTAGGCATCTCATGGCCCACAAGCTGCTGTAGTGGGGGTCAGGTTTCCACCCAATTGGTGGGACATATAATGTCCTCTTTCACCACCGCCCAAAAGTCACTTCTGGTTGTGAGTTCTGGAGTCAGTGGCACATTTGTGGGGCTCTGGGGGTTGTATGAGTGGGTTGAAAAATAGAATCTCTCACTATTGGAGGCCTTCAAGAGCAGTGTGTGTGTGCGCGTGCACGCATGTGTGCATGCATGCGTTTGCGTTTGGAGAGAAGAAAAACAATCTAAAATAGTTTTTTTTTAATTTAAAAAAATTAGGGGGATCCAAAGGCTGCAAAAAGAAAAAGAAAAGAGGAGAGGAGAGGAGCAGCCAGGAACTGCCTGTGCCCTGTGAGGAACAAATCCCCACACTAATTATGCTGTCTGGAGCCTCCTGGTTCCTTGGGCTCAGCAAGGAGATTTGTGAGGGGGAGAACAGCCATCTCTGCATTCAATCCCTCCTATAAAACAACTGAGCCATGAGCTCAGATAACATAGAAATAAGGTGAGTGGAGAAGGCTAGCATTCTGCATCCAATGAGATGGTGGGTGCAGCAGGGATGGGAATGGGGAAGTTGTAGAACTGATGACATAAAAAAGATGCTGGCCCTGGCTATATCCACCTTGATGTGTCCTCTGTTGTTGGGTTTTTTTAGAGGACATGTTTTTGTGTTTGTTTTATCTATTCCAAGTCTCATGGAGACTACCCAAGCCCTAGTCTGTAATTAAGTAACTAAGTACAGAGGGAGAATACTGGAATCAGTAACAATGAGAAAGGAAGTAAAAACATGAGGTTAGCAACCTAACAGTTATAAGCACTGGGGGGGGGGGGGATGCAGCCCAATTCTGTGCATAGTTTTCTTAAAGGTAATTCTCATTGTGACCCAGGTAACTGTGTACTGAACTACTATCTTAATGCCTTCTAGCAAGTAGTAGAAAACTGTCTTTGGTGCGTTACAGACGCGCCTATACTGCATACTAGGGTTAGGAAGGGGCGTATTAGGGTTACAAAGGGGTGTCATTTCCTGACGCCCCTCAACCCTAGTACGGACTGAGTCCGTACAAAATGGCGGCACCCATCCACACAGGGGCCGCCATTTTGATGTCGCAGACGCATAGTGTCCGGATGTCGCGCAGCGGAAGTGACGGCATGAGTGCGAGACGAGCGCCTCGCGCCGCCACTTCCAGGGCACAGAAAGAAGCGCCATTTTGGCACTTCTTTTCCTCTGTGCCCGGGAACCGCGCGGTTTGGCCGCTGCGGTTCCCAGACCCAGCAATCGGCGGCGGCGGCAGACCGCCACTTTTAGGCAGCCTGTAACGCGCCTTTGTAACTCAATTATAGAACAGACTTATCTAAAATAGTACATGTACCATTTAGAAGTCACTCTGGCTTGAAGCAAATGGGCCAAAAGAACTGTTATGATTCAGGCCACTACCACAGTCCTGAACTGACCCGCCAGAAAGAGTCAATTATATCCACTCCTTTTTGGCCCATTTCTTCTTCCTTGGTGCACCATCAGTGTGGCTTTCAACTGAGATGGGGTGTGCATTGTCCAAACACCAGCATTTTTTGTCCATGTGTTTTGGGCTTCTCTCTCTCTCTACACACTCCTTTGAATCTTGCTAACTAGGCATACACTATATGGTCAAGCTGAAGTACATAAATGACGGACTAAAGCAATTGTGGTGCATGGTGCTTAACAGAAGAGAGTGAATCATAAAAACTAAATTTACAAAATAAAAATATAGTGTCTTAGTGGGACTTCTCCAAATTTACTTCCAGACTAAGAAGCTTATCACACACCTCCCCCCCCCCAATTATGGGAACTGGAAGGGGCCGCTTGGGGCCGTGCATGACCTGGAAAAAAATGGATTTTATCGCACAGCAAATCATCCTCAAAAGGGCCCCGTTCCATCCCTCGGTGCCAGGCCGTTCCCATTAAGTGCTGGGGGGAGCCATTTCTGACCAGAACATTTAACGCTCCTCAGCACTGAAAAATCCATTTTTTCCAGGTTGTGCGCATCCCCGAGCGTCCCCTTCCAATTCCCATAACGGGGGGGGGGGGGTGGTAAGCTTCTAAGTCCATGACCAGAGTGTAATCACAGCTAATGACAATCAATACATGCAAATTTATATTTGTGTCTGAATAAACACTTCCTGGCTTACAAGATCCAGTCTGCTGGAACTGAACTGCTTAGGCAAATCATTAAAACTAATTTAAAGTTCTTTTTCCAAGGCCCAGATCAAACACTAATATTTCCTTCTGCAAGCTAATAAACTGGGGTAAATTGCCAGGTGAGCATAAGACAGATTCTATGCTGAAGCTCCTGTACCAAGTAAAATGTGACAATGTTATTAGCACATCCCACACAGTATTTTAAAAAGTATGTAATTGCTCCTCTTTTCTTTTTTGCTTTTGTGATTGATTCTAACCAATACCACTGAGCTATTAAAAGACTTCTAAAAGGTATTTTGGCTTTCACTACAACTTCCCCAACACATGGTATTAGAATATGCAGTTAGCACAGAACAAAAGTTCTCAAATAGTTTGTGTACTCCTGGATATGGGGTTGGGTTTTTTTTTTTTTTTTTTTTTTTTTTTTTGTGGTAGTGGTTGTATGTGTGTGCACCAAGTTACCAGTAGCAGTAGACACAAACAACCATGTGGGAAAACCCCTACTCTTGGCTTTGTCAGCATCTCCCACAATTTATTTATTTAACACATTTTTAAGTTGCCCTTTGATAAAGTCATCAGGGAAGTGTACTATAAAAATGGCAAAAACACTGGTATAATATAAAAATCCAGATAGCTATAAACTAAACATGAACATTTTTAGAAGAAAGAAAAATATCATGCCATGAATTAATGAACTCTAATGTAACGCCTGGGCAAACAAGAATGTTTCCATCTGGTATCAAAATGACATCAAGGTTGGCATCATGTGAACCTTCTTGGAAAAGATGCTCCATAAGTGAATTAGCCCATCCATATGGCACAAGAAGGCCCTATTGTTCTCGCAATCCCCACCCCCTACAGACAAATGTGACCGACATAACTAGCAGCAAAAGCATACCAATTGATTATCTGGCTTTGAATTCCACTACAGTGGCAGCCAGGGTGACAAATGTGTCTTGGAAAAAAGAAAATAGAACTGTCTGGAAGTTACAACAACAACAACAACTGGAGGACAATCCCATTCATGGTGCCAGTGCTGAGTTTTCCTACAAGAACTGACAGTGCTGTTGGTACAGGTCAAATAGTTGCATCTGATGAAGTACACCAAGGGGTCATGCGGGCAGGCAGAAAAAAGTGGCCGAAGGCTGCTCTGTCCATGATTGCTTGGTGAATACCCAGGACCACAGTAACCTCACACTCTTAAAGCAGGATGCTGCCATGGTCCCGAAGGGGCTGCCAGCAAAGAGCACTTTTTCTGTACTCCTTTTGCTAGTGGCACTGGGCTGCCTTGGGAGGCGCCAGCTTCCAGCCATTCCAGGGGCATGCATCATGAGTATGCCCCCCCCCTTGCTCTGAAGCAGCTAGAAGCCATTCTATCTTGTCTGTTTCAGGCCTATGTCTACAAAAGCTTCCACCAGGGAGCCCTGGTGGTGCAGTGGTTAAATGCCAGTACTGCAGCCACAAAGCCGTGAATTTAATCCCAGGCAGGGCTCCAAGTTGCACTCAGCCTGCCATGCTTTTGTAGGTCAATAAAATGAGTTCCCAGCTTGCTGAAGGCAATTGGTTTACACACTGTAAACCACTTAGGGAGTGTTAGTTCACAGGTAAGCAGTATAGAAGTGTACTTGCTATTGCTATTGCTATTCTGCTACCAAGTATGGGAGAAAGGTGGGATAGAAATCCCTTAAATAAAATAAAATAAAATAAAACATCTTTCAGTTAGTCTCAAAGGTGCTACGAGGTTGATTATCTTCCTATCAGCCTTCTTCAATGTATTAGCTTCTGCTACCAACTTTGGGAGTAAGGCAGGATATAAGTCCCCTAAACAAAATAAAACAAAACTTATTTCAATTAGTCTCAAAGGTGCTACAAGGTTGATTCTATTCCTAACAGCCTCCCTCACCATCCAGCTTTCACAACCATACACAGAAATTGGAAATACAACAGCATGGACAATGTAGACTTCGGTATTCAATTATATCTCTATACACTTCAGGATTATATCTAGTTCATTCGTAGTTGTCCTTCCTGACTCCAGTCTCTATTCTGAATAATGACTGAGCCAAGGTATAGGAGGTGATCTTTATCTATTTTAATGTCTTCATTGTTTCTTTTGAAGTTATGTAAATAATGTGGTTATTATTTTTGTTTCCTTAATGTTCAACTGTAAACCTACCTTTGTACTTTCTTCCTTGACTTTCTTCGGACACAATATAGTGTAGGAAAAATAACCAGCACAAAGTAAAACATTACTAGTTCAGTTAAATTTCTATCCCCACAGTGAAGTATTGCTCACTGGGTAAGGGAAAAGTTTGCTTATTTCTTTGTTTGTTTAAAAACTAAAATTTGTGAACATAACATGGAGATCTGGCTTCAAATTATTTGGAGGTTTTTCATCTAAAAAGGAAACAGAAGAGTGGTAAGAGAAGTAGAATGATGACCTATAGCCATAATGGCTGTGGGAAAGTGGCCAAGGAATCTATCATGGCACGTTTTACTTACTTAATTCTCCTTCTACAGTGCTAAATCTATCTTATATATCCTCACCTTAGCAGAAGCTTTCTGTTTCTCTCTCCCATCTCAGTATGGGCAAACTCTCTACTGTATTTGAAATACTAGCTGATCCACAGCTTAACTAAACTGCACCTAGGAGGAAGAGGTTTAGGGTTCAGCAAAATGAAGGGCTGGAAACAGCACAGCAGAGTGTCGCATGCAAGTAAAATGCCTTCTCACTACATCTGGCAGTGTTGTGCATCTTACTGACTGAACACTGGTTGAAATCCTATCTAATTTTTATGGTCTAAGTGCGCTAGATCCTATTATCAAACCTGTCACTCATTTCTGCACGTGCATCACATGGAGGCATGTATTAAATTGCTCATTCTTTAAACCAGCTGTCTGATTTGCATGCAGACAGATCCACTCTGGATGCTAAAATGCCATAAATGCACACAGATGTGATAAATACAAAAGCACATTAAACTGACTGTTTTTTATACAAAATCAATCAAATAGGTTCATTTATTTTCTTCCTTTGTCCCATTTAATGTCATCAGAACTTCCATGATTTGTATTAGAAGGATATTAAATAAAAAGTAGCCAAAAATAGCTTTAATTCTCTTTTTTAAAGTTGTGTTTTGTGAATATGTTTAAGATACAAAAAGCTGATTTCTCAAATGCTTTACACTGCCCTAAAAATTTTTACAAGGATTTTAAGTTAAAGAAAGGCAAATGTATACAGTACAAGTTTTAATCCAGCCAACTGTAACTGTTCAAACATTGTTAACATTGTACTGATGTCTTCTGTTAATATTTGACAACTGGACAAACCATAGGTGTTTATATTTTTAAGAGTTACACAGGATGAAATTTAAGTGTTGTACATGCTGTTCATTTTACATTTTCACTATGCTGTAAGATCAACTGTTAAGCAAAAATAATTAATTACATTTATATGAACTCTGCCACAGCACTCAAGAAGTTATACATAGATACTCAAGAGATAGTCTTGCTGTCTGGCATACACTTTAGAGAAACTTAAATATACACTTGCAGTTTTGGATGTCTCAAAAGTTATGGGCTAAAAAGAACAGTGTCTCCTAAAAACTCTGGTGAAGGAAGTGAATCTCATCCAGCCAAAAAGATGGTCTGGATTGTTTAGACAACTAGTGAGAGTATTTCTTAAGATAAACTGCATGGCTCAACTTGATCCACCTTTCAATTTATGCTAGTTCAGTGGCTAGTATGAAAGGTGTCACCTGGCGAGGTAACTCATGGTGTCATTCCTCTTTGACCTCACCACATCATCTCACATCATGTAGCAATAGCAATAGCAGCAATAGCAGCTTCCTTTATACACCATTTCACACCACCTAAGAAGTCTCTAAGCAGTTTACAACTGTAAGCTAATTGCCTCAACAAGCTGGGTACTCATTTAGCAACCTCAGAAGGATGCCAAGCTGAGTCAGCCTTGAGCCCCTGGCTACTACTGAACGCACAACCTTGTGGTTTGTGAGTGAGTGGCTGCAGTACAGGCATTTAACCACTGCGCCATCAGAGCTCCTATATAGAATCCCTAGTAATGTTTTTTATACTAAAGCTACTCATAAATCATATTTCCCATATATCACTGAACGTAATGGCAAAAGTTGTGGCATAAATTAAATTAAAATTATAACTTTAGATTACAGTATCATATACATAGCCTAAATGTATTTACAGGTACATAATGTCATGTGGTTAAAGGGATGCAGGTGAATGACACAGCCCGTATATACCAAAGGGAAGATGTCTGAGGACCAGTGGTGTCAGTCTGCATTAGGTATGCCCTGAATTCTCTGCACACCCCTAGGGATGCCCCTGTACCAATTCTTCATGAAAAGCCTAAAAAGCTATTAATACTATATTTATACAGCTTTTGCTGAAAAGCTCGTGGCAATTCACAAATAAATATAGAATTTAAACTAATTCTCTATTCTTTTCCATTTCTCTTTCCTGCATTTTTCTCTCAAGAAGTTTTCTTTCAGCATCAAGACTGTATAGATTTTTTTTTAAAAAAGTCATTTAAAAAGTGGTACTCTGTGATCCCCCTTTACATTTATATGCAGACATTGCACACGCACACTTGACATAGCCTTTGAATAAAAATAATTTGGTTATTTAGTGTGCATATTTTCATTTGCACTTTCATGTATACTCATATTTTAACATTTGTGAGGAAACAACATTGTTCAAATTAGAAGTTTTATTTAAGTAAATTCAATATTTAATTCAATGCACATGTAAATTTTATACATGTTTTATACATAAACATTTGGGAAAAGAAGGGGTGATCAGGGCCTTCAAGTCTTGCCCCCCCCCCCTTGCAACTCTCATGACTTCTCCAGGAGGTTCTGCCCCACCATTTGAGAACTACTGATTTAGATTTAGCAACAACACTTGCTTCACAGCAATGTTCCTAAATGCATTTCAAATGGTTGCTCCCATTTGTCTTAAGCAGTCAAAGCATTATCACCCTTTCCAGTATCCTCCATTCCATCCCACGCCCTCCGTCAGTTAATATTCTGTGCCTATTGAGCATGTTCAGTCATTCTCATTGAGATATATTTTTTCCTCTTGGAATTCTCTGTTCCCCCACCCAGCCCCCCAAAATTCTATCTGAAGTTTCTTTTAATACTTCTGCAAGTCTTGGGGCTGTTTAATGAATCTTTAAAAGCTAAAAGATTCATATCCAAGAAATGAGTTCCTTAAATATATGTAGCATGCTGTTATGTTACATAACAGTGTTTGCCAACCTAGTGTCCTCCAGATGAGCTGGACTACAACTCCCATCACCCCTTATAAGGGGGTTATGAAAGCTGTAGCCCAACACATCTGGAGGCGACAGATATATATATATACTGTATATGTAATATTATTGCACATGAGAATCTGATACTTCTTTCAAACATTTCTACCAAGGTTATATTGAGAGACTCTGAAAACCTTACTCTGATACAGACACACACCCCCAATCCAACACATGTGCTACAAGAACAAGTATAAGAACAGTGATATCTGGTGCTTTGGTTGGAAAATAGTGCCATGCCTCAGAATGTACTGGTTGTTATGACATCCCTCAGTTTTCAAATACATTTGAATTGGAGTAAACCCTAATGATTTCCAACAAGCCTATTCATTAAAATCCAGTGTACAAAGGATATCTATATATCGATTGCGAGGTGTGTTCTTCCTATTGTTTAAAAGTGGGCAAAATATGGCCTCAGGATCATTTTTGTGGTCCTCAGTGTTCAAAATCAGAAGTGACATCTGGGTAATTTCTGGTTCTAAAATGTCAGGGTGGGCCAAAAATGTCACCATATAATATAGAGAGTATTTGGAAATAAAAATTGAATTTTTGGCAGTAGATCTCCTGATTGATTAATATGGTTTCCTAACTCTTGGCAGTTGCTCACCCGTAGCTTAGGCTGACAGGATAAAGACCTGTCCACAGCTTCCATCTTTACTTGTGCAAAGGGATTACAGTACTTATTTATTCTATGCCTTTATTCCCTTCTAGCTCCAAAACTTCAGCCTTGCCTTTTAGCTTGTGGAACAGGAGCCAGTAGTCTCTGACACTACAACATACCCTCCAATATTTCAAAGATGAACAATAGAAAACATGTGGCCAAGTAACATTAGAGTGTGATCAAGTTGGCAAAAGTATTTAAGGAGGAAGAATAGCTCAGAAAGGCTGCCATTGTCTGTCTTTGCCTGAGTCTACTAGGAAGGCAAGAGTCCTCTCTCCTCTTCTAAATTATTTCATTGCAAGTTGTTTTTACACTTTGAATTCTATTTGAAGTAACTGAAACAACCTGTGGACAAAACAGGAAGGTTTGGGAAGGAATGAGAAACTGAAAAAAGCAGCTGGAAATGTGGGATGGAAGAGGATTAATCAAAAATATCTCTGCCAGATCAGGACATTACTGGCAATAGCAAGTAGCTATAGCATGTACATTTCTATACTGCTTATCAGTGCACCTAAGCACTCTCTAAGCCAGGGGTCGGCAACCTCCGGCCAGCGGGCCGAAATGAGGCCCAGGAGGCCTGCCGCCTGGCCCCTGGGTGCTGTTGCCGCCGCGGCGGCCACCACGTAACAGCTCTTCGCGTCTGGGCCCGCCATTTGGGCAAACAAAAATGGCGGCGCACCATAGCGGCCCTTGGGGCTATGGGCGCCGCCATTTTTTCGCCCAATGGAGGCACCCAGAGCGGCGAAAAGCCGCGATGGGCAGCGGCGGGGCAAGCGGCGCGGCCTTTCGGAGGCCCTGCGCGTCCCTGGGGCCCTCCAGGAGCGCTCGAGGGTTCGGCAGGGGGCCTCGTGGGGGGCCCGCTGCCGCCCCTGGGGCCTTCCAGAAGCACTCCGAGGGTGGCAGGGGCCTCCTGGGGGCCCGCTGCGCCCCTGGGGCCCTCCAGGAGGGCTCGAGGCACAGAGGCACTACGGGGGCCCTTTGCCATCCTGGGCCCTCCAGGAGGGCTCCAAGGCGGCAGGGGGCCTCTGGGGGCCCTTTGCCATCGCTGGGGCCCTCCAGGAGGCTCCACGGCGGCAGGGGCCTCTGGGAGGCCCGGTGCCGTCGCTGGGGCCCTCCAGGGGCCCTCCAGCGCTGGCGGCCCCACCACTTTTTGCCGGTCTCTGACGGGGCCGGTGGAGGCCTGGCCCCCGGAGGATGGAAGTCCGCCCCAGCACACGTGCCCCGCCCGGAGGTGGAAGCTCCACCCCCCGGCACACGCGCCCCGCCCCGGAAAGTTGAAGCTCCACCCCCGGCTTCGGCCCCCCATCGCCTGGGGATACCAACCCGGCCCCCAGCTCAAAAAGGTTGCCTACCCCTGCTCTAAGCGGTTTATAATGTATAACTAATTGCCCCAATAACTCATTTTTCAACAACTCAGAAGGATGCCAAGTTGAGTCAAACCCTGAGCCCCTGGCTGGGATTGGTTCATTACAAAAGACATTAGGAAATCTAGTAGTGGCAGAGACAGGCACATCGTATAACAACATGTTGAAAACATATCCTAATAAGGAATAAAACTGCACGAGTCAGAACAGGCATGCATACAGTCAGCCCTCCCCTATCCACAGATTCTGCATCAGATTTAACCATTACATGCTTGATTTTTTAAAAATTCCAAAAAGCTAACCTTGATTTGCCATTTTATATAAAGAAGACCATTTACTATGCCATTAGATATAACAGGACTTAAGCATCCACAGATTTGATATCCAAGGAGAGGGGTTCCTGTAACCAAGCCCCACAATACCAGGCTACAGGGACAGCAGTGACTCTGCTCACCCATTTACTGTAACTATGAATGATGCATCCTATGCCTCGTGACTAGCAGGATAAGGAGCTTTCTACAGCAAGGATCAGGATTTCTTTGCATGGCTTCATGTCTTATAGTTGTACTTAGGCCTCTTGGGTTTGTCACCAAATAGCATTCCTAGTGGGATTCTGAGAAATTTAGTCCACTCCTGAAGTAATATTTCAAATCACCCATACTCCAGGTACAGCAGAGGAGGGAATCCCAAAGTCTTGCAAAGTGGTTAGGATCAACAGACAAATGAGTTCCTCTGTCCAATTCAAATGGTACAACACATTCCACCTCACACCATCACAGGCAACAGGCATGGAAAACTGGGAGTTCAGCATCCATAGGAGAGACGGGGTCCTGAATTGGAAACAGTTAAAAAAGACATTATATTAAGGCATCTCAGCATTACTTTTTAATCACAAGTAGCAATTCTCAATGAACCGGCCCCTTGTGATTAGAATGACTGAATCTATGGCTACAAGGCTTGAGGACTGTGCCATCTTTCCTTGGTATAAGGAAAAGTAAATTTTCCAACTTAAAAAAAAAACAAAATAAAATGGCATTGTGTTCAACATTTCCATGTTAATCAACTTCTTCTACAGAGAAAGGGCCCAAATTGCCATGGAGGGGGGGGGGGTTGTTCTTTCTGGAGCAAATGCACTGTAAGCTTTTTCATCCAGTCAAATGACAGGAAAGACAGCAGAGCAATTACAAAAAGAGAAAATTGATACAATATGCTAAAACAATCAGTGTGTGTACATTATAATGATAGACCTGATATTAATAATCCATCTGTCCTCCGGTTTTGGAGGGAAGATATGACATAAAACTCGATCAGTGGTGCTCGGGTTACGAAATTAATTCGTTCCGCCATTCCTTTCGTAACCCGAAAATTTCGTAACCCGAAACACTTTTCCGGTAGCACTGGAAAGCCTATAGCGCACTTTGCAGCTTTTGAATTGCGCGCCAAATGAATTTCGTACCCGAAAATATTCGAACCCGAAACAGTTTTGTCCAATCCAACTTTTTCGTATCCCGGAAATTTCGAACCCGATCATTTCGTATCCCGAGCACCAAGTAAAAAAAATATTCTATAATCTATAAGTTAGTAGGCATTACCAATAACGCATAAAGGTGGGGTACAAGTAGGTTTGCAGTCCATACTACCAACATGCGTTTTATGAACACAACATCCGAGAGGTCAGGCATGTTAGACACAGATAGGTAAACACAGAATGTTCCCCAAAAAATTATGAATTCTGTGGAACAGACAACCCATTAAACCTCACAGACCTCCAAATACAAGTACAATAGAAATTAAAATTAAATTGTGAAAAGGCACTGATCCAATGCTCACAGTATGTAAAAATTAAAATCAGATATAGGGGTTTTTTGGTGGGGTTTTTTTTGGTATGTGGCCATGTTCTGAAGATTTATTCTTCAGATGCCAGCCAAAGATGCGGCGAAACTCAGGAATAAACTCTTCTAGAACATGGCACATAGTGCCCCCCCCAAAAAACCACAAAAAACTATGGATGCCAGCTATGAAGTCTTTACTTCACAAATCAGATGTTGTTTTTTCCCTCCCCTATTTGGTTCTCCTAATCTGTGAAGATAAATGAGAAAGAGGAGCATTAAACTCAAACCGAAGGTGAACCAATAGATATGGCCTATTCTAGTTCAGCCTTAACAGCACATCTTTAGTCTCTTTATAATCCTAACTGTCCATAGCATTAGATGAACTTATTATTATGGTCACTGTTCATACAAATTATATGGCTGTAAAAATTGTTCATAGTAGAAGCCTCTTCTAAGCTGGACCCCACTGACCTCCAAGAATCTATTAATGTGCTTCAGGGAATCCAAAAATTAGAGAAAATAAATTTGATTTATAGTATTTCCTGCCATGGTAAATTTTTAGGTAAATTTGTCTTCTTAAGTGTTCACTGCATTTCCTCATTCTGTATTTGTCTATGTAAAGGAAATCAATGCATTTTTCTGAGAGAGATCCATAGCTTTTATCATATTCCCAAATTGGCCCATGATACATACATACACAGAGAGGGGGGGGGGTGTTGTAAAACTTTGTTTCTACATTAAAATGTATTCTTTTTCCTTAACAACAATCAAACCTTGACGTCACCATATAGTTGAAAACCCCATCTTCAACTTTCAAACCTATTAGGCCTATTAGCCTAATAGATTGTTGCCAATATATTTGAGGTTCCTTTTGACCAAACTAGAAACAGGGTTATGATAATGGATACTCCACAGAAAACAAGCTGGATTTAGACAAAAATCGATCTACACATTGACAACTGCTTTAATCTAAACCATATGAGTGCCAAAAAATGACTAGCAAGGAAACATCTATATGCTCGTCAGATATCTTTCTGCAGCATTTGACACAGTGAATAGAGAAAAGTTCGATGGAACAAACTACTTGACTTAAATTTAATTGTGATGGTTGTTTATTAATCAAAGCCTTTATACAGGTAAGTTTGAGATGAGATTTGTTTGAATGGGCCATGACAAAAAGTGTTACATACCTACAAAGGGTAAGACAAGGGTGCTTATTAGCCTCCTTATTATTTAATATATATATAAATACCGCCATCTGCAAGAGAAGGCTCTGCAGTCATATGCCTACTGTCCTACAACTCCGTGAACACCTTGCTTTATGCTGAGTGACATAATATTGTTATCATACTTGCAAGTAGGTATTAGGAGACTGTTTAAAAAGACGATGATTTGTTATTGCCAGAACAATTCCTTAAATATTTACAAATCTAAGTCAAATATATATGGTATTTGGTAAAAGATCACAGATGACATATATGGCAATTAGAGGGTGAGCCAAAATAGAATCATTAAGACCCCCCTGCGTACCTTGGTGTAACATTCTCAGAAAACAGATCTTGCTCACGTCATCACTAAAAGAGTTCACTTAGAGCAAGCTCATTTGATATCCATATTTAAACTAAAAGCCCACAAATACTCTGTTCCCTTAACCCCAATAACCAACGTATATAAAGCCAAGATACACCTATGCTCTCTATGCGGCGGAAGGGTGGGTCTAAATTCCATCTCAGCAGTATAACTAGCACAGTCTCAACATCAGAAGTATACGGTGTTAAATAAGGACTCTGCAGCTGTATATGGCGCTGAATTAGAAGTTATTCAATCCATGGGCAAGACAAATCAAAGTGTTTAACTACTGGGATTAAATTAATAGAAATGGAGCCAGATAGATTACCAAACTATGTTCTTAGAACATCACAATCCCATCTTCAATCCCTTGGTTTATGCAAATAAAAAACTTATAAAGAGCTGTGGTCTTCCTGATTCCTGCACAGTTTTAAAGGCAAAGCAAAAGGGGTGAAGACAGAGAACTGGATATTGAAGCCCCAAAAGATACAGCCTCCTTAGCAACGTAGGTAATTTAATGGCGGACCAATTTAAACACTCTTTTCAAAGAGCAAATTACTAAAAATACAAATGCCAAAACCTGAGGGAGGCATTTACCAGAGCAGATTGACCATCGTGACACCATGGAAGATATGGAAAGAGTCAAGGGATTCCACATCAGCGAATCGGTATCGGTGGAGACCGAGAAATTGAGGATTAACTCATATTTTAATTCAAGTGTGATATGTCCCAACAGGAAAGAGATCAGTATCTTGGTCCCTAATCAAAAGAAATGTTTTGTGATACCCATTCAGAATCTCTCACCTCATGAGTGGCCAAGATTCAAAATGCTATTACACAGCTCAGTTTTTTTTATTTGAAAGCTATACAGTCAGTTGAGTAATGAGGGGGTCAATTGGGGGTAAATTGCAGAGGTGATGAAGAATTCTCTGATGTGTGATGCTTCATGTTCAATTTTATATTTATTATTATCACTTAAATGCTGTAATAGATTTGTTTTTATTTCTTTTTTAATACCCAGTTTTGTATCTTGAACCTGTGGTATGAAGTTATAATCAGTTTTAATAACTATGTTTCATTTTTGGGTACTGTACTTCTAATGGCTATATGTTTTACATTTATATGACCACATTACGGTAAATCTATATACATTCCAGATTCTGTGTTATTACATTTAAGCGCTTTTTCTAATTGCTATAGAATTTCTATAATATTTTATAGTGTGTTTAACCGTGTGTTGATTATTATTTGGTTGTATTTGAATAGCCTTAGGGCTAATCAATAAACATTTCTACATCTACTTTCAAACCATATCAACAGGTTGATTACTTTAACTCACCAGTAGCATTCAGTAACTGCTACGATTGGGTTACACGTGAGCTCAACAGGGCTAATCTATTTCTGTACTTTTCTGGTGTTCATCCCCACATTCCTACCCTGCTTTTATTAGAATTACTCATACGGCTAAGATCACATCAACAGTCATATTATTTAGTTCAACCATTTAATTAAAGCGAAATAATATCTATGTACAATAGTAACTATCAGAGCAACATCCCCCATCTATGTGGAAATGGGATCGAAAGCAATCTAAAGAATGTAAAATGCTTTCCAGCAAACTTGATCCTATTGAGGTCCCCTCTGTTCACTGTTAGAGTGGAGCAGTCTCATGAAGGATATGGCTTTTTACTGAAAAAGCAGCCAGGTCTTATCACCCCTGGCTCCAGCCATCCATGAAACCACTTTCTGGGCAAAGCACACCATTTCCACTTTCTGGGAGAGCATATATAATCTAAATCGACATTTTCTTTGAAAGGAAGAAACAAACAAACAAACAGATTTTCCTGTTATCAAAGAGCTGGAAGGCTGTAAATTCCCTTGGACTATTATTTTGGAAAGTGGGTTAATTCGGTCCTAATTTTCTTGTTTGGTTTTGAGTTTTAGTCATATACTTTACACAGCATAATTTTTGCAAAGTTAATTACATTTTCATTTATTAAAATCAATAATACATAATAATATAAAATCATATAATAATAATAATAATAATAATGTTATTTGTGAAAACCGTTTTCAAGATCAAAAATGGTTACAAGACTAACCAACTATTGCAAAATCTCATAAAAATAGATACAAAACAGTAATTACTAATTATATAAAACAAATCATTTACACAGGGTGAGCAGAACCGATGGCATCGATGAGCGCTAACTTCATTCTTCGGGTGGAAGGCTCTTGCAAACAAGAACTGTTTTAATTTAACCTCTTTTTAAATGTTTCTAGGGGGGTTCATGAGAACGGAGCTCCTCGGGGAGACACACTGTTCAAAATCCATGGGGCCGCCAACTGCAAAATGTCTCACTGGAATGTGGCAGACATATTTGGAAGATGTGAATTTCCCAACAGATTCTTCCCAGATGTTCTGAGTGTGCGGGGCGACTGATGGGGGAGTTCGGTCCCTCAAGTAAACTGGGGGCCCAAGCCATGTAGGGCTTTATAAAATCTCATCTACCATTAAATGTTTTGCACATTTAAAAAAATCAATTTTCCTGCAGAACAAGAGTGTGGGCAGGCCATTTCCATATCACATTTTCCAAAACTTTGAGGCCCAGTACAGACAGGCATTTGCACTGGTCTGGGGCCATTTTAGGTTTGTAGTGGGCGCCATTGTTGCACACACTCATCCATACTGGTGCGCAATGATGACATCAAGCAGTGTGGCCCCAAAACAGCAGGGCACCACATGGATGTCTCATCAGCGCATGTGAGGAGCGCCAATACACCCCGCACAAAGTCTAAAAGGATCCACCAGGAAGGGTGTTCTTTTTGGGTCTCACGAGGCACGCCATTTGGTTCGGCAGGGTCTCCATCCAGGAGAGAAGGGAGTGTCTCACCCCCTTTCCCCCATCTGTCTGGACCTTCGTAAATGGGTGCACCTTTAAAAAATTGGAAAATGGTCAGAAAGTTCAGTTGGCTCAAAGAGATGGAGCCAAACTAGGCCTGCTACAGGAAGCACTAAGTTGCTTTGTTTGGAACTGCTCGTCTGGCTGCTGATTCATTTTGGGCACAAAGCAAGTGCTGGTGTTATGGCTATAAAAGTACTACAGCTTTGGGTCCAGTTATTTAAAGTACTTATCTCCCTTATGAGTCCATTAGAGCTCTGAGTCTTCTGAAGAAACCCTTCTCCCTTCTCAGGCTCAACTGGGTTGGAACAAGCGAAAGGACCTTCTCAGTGGCTAATCCAGACTTGGGAATCCCTCCCTAGGGAGGACAGGATAAGCACCATCCTTGCTTTCCTTCCGTCAACAATAAATAATAAAATAAAAATTTTTATATCCCTCATGTTTCGGAAACTGACTGGGGCTTGGCTTTATCTGTGTGGTGCTGTTTTGAAAGAGTAATAGGGACTTTAATTATTTATAAGAATTTTTAATTGTTAAATTGTTTGTTTTTAGATAAAATTTTATATGCATAATTTTATTGAAGCTTTTGTATAGTTTTTATATGTATTCTTTTAAATTGGTGTCACCTACTGGTCTCATTATTGCAAGAAAACAGGGCAAATGAAAATATAATATTAATAATAGTATTGAACAGTTTTAATGCAACATATCAAACGTAATGGTGGTAGCCTTTCACATTCTCAGTTCATCAACACTGAGGGGTCATCCTAGTTCAGGGGTATGGACTGTGTGGGCCAGAGATATAGATCTGCTGCTGAAAGATGAAAGCACTGATCCCTGCCCCATAAGAAGTTTGCTACGGCTATATAAAATTTTCCTTCAGTCTTCAAATTTCTAACATTGCAGTAAGTAAGAACTAAAAATATTCACATTTGGACTCTTATATTTTCTGTGCTGCAGTCCCTTGGTAACTCTGTTTGACCTCCCCCCTTTTTGAGGGAGGATGTCTAAACTGTATTGTAAATGCTCAGCTAAAGTTTTACATCACTGAAATGCTGAAAATTTGGAGATTGAAGAAAATATCATGGGGAAACAAAATCATTAGGGCACAACACCCTCATTCCCTCATCGATAGCTACACTCTGGTGTGGCCCTCTGGACAATGTTGAACTGAAACTCAAATCCCGCAGCCTAGCAAGATTAGCCACTGGTGAAGAATGCTGGGAGCCACAGTGCAACAACATCAGATTCCCACCCAATGAGAGTTCAATGTTAAGAGAGTTCAATGAGAGTTCATGTTACAGAATTTGAAAAATCTGTATACCTCACTATATTCCTGTTGGATACAGCCGGCAGTTCCCTGAAGCCTTTAGCACTGTGTTTGTACATGAATTCAAGTCGCCTGTTTGACTTGATGGGCCTCCAAATTTCTTAGGCAAGGAGTATTGAGAGGTGGTTTTTGCTAGTCCTTCCTCTGAAATAAAGCTTTAATTTTCAATACTAATCAGAGCTGACTCTGTTCTCTGATTCTCTTATAAGATCAGATGGGAATCTGGTGTCTTTTTGGGTATTAAGCCCTTAGATTTTGCTTTCTACCAAATCTGTGTTGCTGTTCATAATAGGATGTTTGCTTAGAACATTAAGGGGAAAATTTCCTGCAAATAGCCAAATTCAACCAAGTGCCAACAACACAGAGGATGGCCTCTGTCCTGCATTGAGTGAACTCCACCTGTGCTACAGCCCCTATTCTCTTGCCTCACATGGGGCTACTGCCTGACAAACTATTAAGGAACACCAAGGACAATGCAGAAGTGCTACCTGAATAATGTCTGGAGTGGGGTCCACTGTGCCATTTCCCTTCTGCCACTTGATTGAGCACGATCTTACTTTGAGAATCTTTAAAGCCACTTTGTGGCCTCTTGGGGCTATAAAAGCAGGATATAAGTTCTGTAAGCAGAGAAGAATTCAACAACCAGCCACCAAGAGAAACATTGGTTATTTGTCCACAAATACTCACTGAGAATGGGCTTGTGTAAAAGCACAGCCAATATATACCATGTGATATAACATGTATGAATTTTTTTCAGCAACAATGAAAATAGTTTTGTCCCTCCAGCTTCTATTTAGTTATACAGCACAACATAGTTAACTATACCGGTAAAAGTAAATTAGATTTAAAACCATCACCATTGTCTCAACAGAAAATGACAATAAAAAATACAAGGTTTTCCATTTGTGTATAGGTGGAATTTTGCCCACTCATTATATTCATGTTTGTTGAACAAAACTTAGTTAAGCAAATCTATTATTCTCTAATGGTTTGTCTGAGCACATTGGCTTCCAGATTCTCATTCAGATAAATATAAAATTGAATAAAAAAAAAAAATATAAAAGATGGCTGTTTGTCTGATCATGTAGAAGGATGAGTGTTCTGCTGTGCTCAATTTGTTTAGCAACAAGTCTCAGTATTTAATAAACATCCCCATAAAACTTGGCACACAACCAGAGCTTCCCCCAGTTGTGAAAAGTGTTCCTGCTAGTCTATACACTTAAGCTGGGCAGGAAGGCCTGGTTTTTACTGAATGTAAGGGGCTGATGTCGATTCAAAAATGGTAACCCCTACAACTCATGAGCTTGGTCCATATCAGATCAGCCATATATTCCTCTAGCTCAGTGTCATTAGTTATACAGATTGAGTTCCAAATCAGATTAAAACAAGCTTAGCATTTTGAAAGTACATTGCAGGCAACAGAAGCCTGATCAAAGCCACAAATCATGGTGGTAGTAGGAGGGCTTTACCAAGTCCTCTTTTATCCCAATCTGGATACCTATTCCCTATGGCCTGCTGCGGGCATTGGCAGGGACAATTCCCATAGTAGCAAATGGGCCTCCATTTTCGGGATTTATTCACAATAAAATTTCTTGGAAGCTACACATATTACTGAACTTATCCATGATAACGTTAGGCATGAACACTTGCTTGATATAAAACCACCACCACTATACTACTACATCTCCTTCTCTTGCCCCTTCTCCATTACCATCACCTCTTCACTATCATCTTCATCTTCATCTTTGTCTTTGTCTATTCATACACCCATTTCCTCCAAAACTGGACTCAGGTGGCTTGTTAAATGTTTTAGCACACTGATTTGGAGTTAGTTAAGAAGTTCATTGATATTATTTTAAAGCAAGCCCTACAGTAGCATGAAAATACACACAACATAAGTTCCAGCAGGAACATTTCACCTGGAAACTTACTATGTCCCAGTTCTGGGGCACACAAGTCAAAAAAGGATGTTAACAAGCAGGAGTATGTCCAGAGGAGGGTGACCAAAATGGTGAAGGGTCTGGAAACCATGCCCTATGAAGAAAGACTTAGGAGGCTGAGGCTGTTTAGCCTGGAGAAGAGAAGGTTAAGAGGTGATATGATAACCCTGTTTAAATATTTGGAAGGATGTCATGTGGAGGATGGAGCCAGTATGTTTTCCTGAGAATGAGATATGGAACAATAGCTACAAGCTACAGGAAAGGAGATTCTGCCACAACATTAGGAGGAACCCCCTGACAGTAAGACCTATTCGACAGTGGAACACTTGGAGTGTGGTAGAGTCTTCTTCTTTGGAGGTCTTTAAACAGAGGCTGAATGGCCATCTGTCGGGGGTGCTTTGATTGTGAGTTCCTGCATAGCAGGGGATTGGACTGGATGGCCTTTGGGGTCTCTTCAAACTCTATGATTTTTTGATTCTAATGAAATTTCTAACACAAGGTTTAATTAAAGCACTGCATATAGTAGTAAGCACTGCAGAATTTCTGGAAGGCGTTCCATTCTACCCACCCGTACCTGAAAATCAAACTTCTGTTTCACTGTCTAGAACATGGAAACCTTGCCTGTATTTTGTCTTGCTAGAGGTATGCCTGCTTACAGTATATTCCACTGAGGTAAAATACAAGGACACCACAAAGAATTTCTAAGAACAAGTTTGAATCATAACAGAAGAAATGCAACTCCTCTAAAAGCCAGGGCCTATGTGTAGCGGTAGCTAACACCATCTTGTGTCACAAAGTAATTGGTTTTTTACACAGATTTTGATTTACATGAAAACTCTAAATGACTACTGTGAGTGTAATGCAAGCACAGTTCATTGGCTGGAAAGGAAATAAGCTCCTCAATGATGACCAACATTATTCTGAAAACCCATTCAAGCCATTTCTCCCTTGGTTGATTACAGAAAAATAACATTGACAGATATCAAAGCTTCTTAGGAGCATTTGAAGTCTACAAAATATCGGCTTGTGATAAGGTGTGGTGAACAATGCATCATCTGATGTAACATCTGGGATGTATAGCACAATTATTCTAAATCTCTGCTGGTTAGAAAGAATCTATATGCTTTATCCTTCCACAGTATCTAGCAACAAACAACTGGAGAAAATATCATCATATATTTATCAATATTCTTTATTTTAAATTAAAATAAAAAATATAAAGTTCAGTTTATATAATTGGTTCTCAGCCCTTATCACATTAATATATTCCTGAAGCTGATGGGATGACAGAGCTTACAAACCCTCAGTCAGAATAGCTGAGCACATTTAGTATGCAGGGCTCAGTGTGCCCCTGGCCAGCCTTTCCCTGTATGCCTCTTGGGATCCTTGTATTCTGTTATGTTTGCAGAGAGCTGTTGGGAAATGCAGATTTATTATTTTTATTATTTGTGAGCTGAAAGTATACACTAATGGAGCCAAACTAACTGGAAGATGTGGTAGAAATCATGCCAAATCTTTTCCCCCAGCAAAAAAGAAAGGGTGACATTGTCCAAGTCTGCTGTACCAAGATAAGAATCTATTAAATTCTGTGAGATGGTTAAGGAAATGCAGGGCTTAAACATTCTCAAGCATCATTACAAGGAGAAGAGGCTGGGGAAAGAACCAAGAATTACTTGATTTCATCCACTGGTAGTCTGTTGTAATACCAATTCCAAAGGGGACCAAATGTCAGTGATTTCATCTAAGAGGTCTTCCATCTTAAATTTCCAAATATATTTTCTTTTCTTTAGAGCAGAATATAAGTGCTGTGTTTATTGTTCATGCCAGGCTTAGCAAAAAATATCTGCTTCCCAGCTTACACACACCTAAACAAATTGCATTTATTTGACTGAACATATTGTACTGAGAATTTTTTGAATCGAGAATTAACGTGTACTTAGGAGAACCAATGCTGAAGTTGTGCTAGTTTTTTTAGTATAAACCTTGGCATTAGGAACATATTGCATATGATGGCAGCACAGCAGAAGAGATGCAAACATTAACATTTAGGACGATAATCAGTGATGATATACTTTGTAGCAGAAGGAACACACTGAGGATGGATAATCACCCCTATCTGTTCCAGACTTGATTTAATGGCTTTTAGATTTCACACATCCATCTGTTTCAACACCCTCTGTGAATGACAATCCTCAGCTTCAGCACGCCTTCTTTTGTCAAAATGTTGAACATTTTCAGGGCCTTGTCCCTCTTTGCTTTAGAAAGGTATGTGTACTCTTACAAGTAGCAGCTGTGTTTTAATATATAGGGAAATGTAATGTTGCATATGTATTTTTTCAGAGAAAAGAAACTACTCAAGGAGCCAGTGTGCTCCTGGTGTAGTGCTTTGAGCACTGGACTATGGTTCTGGAGACCAGGGTCCAAATCCCAGCTTGGTCGTGTAAACTTACTGGGTGACCTTGGGCAAGTCACACTCTCAGCCTCAGAGGATGGCAATGGCAAACCCTCTCTGAAGAAACTTGCCAAGAAACCCCTGATAGGTTTACCTTAGAGTCAGCATGTGTCGGAAAGGACTTGAAGACATACAACCACAAGACATGTTAATATATACTTTCCATATCTAGGATATGTGTATTTTTTTCAAAGAAAAGAAGTTTGCTAAACTTATACAAAAGCAGTCCCAAATGGCATCCATCCTCTGGCCAAGACAGACATATTTGTTATGATTCAGAGATTGCATTTTAAATTATTTTAGAGATTTAGAGCTATCGTCCAACACTGTCTATATTATGTTTTCAAGCATAACACAAAAGCAGCTTATTAGTTTCCTAATGCCCTGGGCTAAGCATGCAAAATTTAGTGTAAGGGAACACAGAAAACAAAAGTTAGAAACACCAAAAGTATAATCCCAAATTGAAATGTTTTCTATATTAAACACACCCTAGAAAACAAAGGATGTGTAATTTTTAAGGCTTCTAGGTATATTATAGCCAATTCAGATCTGGTGTGGAAGGGTAGTGTTATGCATTTTTTTTCTAAACAGGAATTTAAATGAACTATAAAATGACCTGTGATTGCCATCATGGGATGATTAAGTCTGCTTTCTGTTAGTACAGTACATCAATTTTACAGAACAGAAAGTATGCTACAACGGAAGTAGTATACACTTAAGGGACTGTATCCTTGAATCTTCTCTACCAATCGAAATCAAATTGGTCTACAAAATTTGGAAAAGTAAAAATCCTTGAAGTAATACCTCCCTCTCCCTTATTTCTTCTGAACATAATTCTTCAATTGGTGGGTCAGGACCCAACCACCATATGTTTTGTGCTTTTTTGTTGTTGTTTATTTTAAGAGACAGACAAGCAGTAAGACTGAGCATGGAGGGAAATAAGGAGCTTAGGTAGCTAAGGCATGTCTGAAAGAGGATTTTATGAATCTACAGAGGATAAGTCTATCACTGGCTAGTAGCCATGGTTTTGTTATAGCCAAGTTCTCTGCTTGGTCACTGTGGGTACTGTACTGGTGGATTAGATACTGTATGTTTTAATCTGATCTGTCAAGTGGACTCTTCAAGGAGAAGCTGGGGTGTGGGATAACAATGTACACACACACACACACACAGAGAGAGAGAGAGAGAGGAGATCTTATAGCAGATCAGAGAAAAGGTAGAATCCTTCACTGAAAAGACTGAAGGCCACCACTGCAGTACCACACCTAATGCCTTTAGTGAGTGATGTGAAATCAGTGAAGTACTGTAAAAGTAAATCTGTACTAAACAGAATGCTAACTTTTGTTTTTTTACTGAGATTATGCAGAGAAGAAAATGTTATCTTGCAAGCAAGGCTCACCTTAACTTGTCTTCCTGCAAAAATAACCATGTGGCAGGGGGAGAGTGAAATCTGTTCTTTGGGATAAATTACATTTCATTTGAATTGATGCGTGCACATGCTAAATCTTTCCATCTTTTATATTATAACAAGTCCATAGTATAAAATTCTGATTATGATCTGGAGTATAAAATGCTGGTACTGAACCATAATTCTCTGGTGTCAGAATAACTATGATCTTTCCCACTTGCCAAAACTTGGGCAACATTTTCAAAACACACAGCTCAATTAATAGTGTTGGTTAATGGTTCTGCTAAACTGTCAACAAACATTTTACAAAACATTCCACTGTAGAATCATCAGTGCCAGGAGATGTGTTGCACATCTTTTTAATTATAAATCTTACTTCCTCAGTTGCAACTGCTGCCTTCAGCTGATTCTCATATATCTGGGGAAACAAGACTACTTTTTAAAGAAAAAATGCAACAGTATATTCTTCTGTATGCAGTGTTCCAGTAGATATGAATTCAATATTTTCCTGCTGTCAATATGCCAGTGTAAGAACCTGTCTGTAAATGTGCCCATTTTGGCGATACAAATTATTTTTAATCAATCATTCTTTATCTTGGAAGTACAGCTGGCAATTTCTAGTTTCAAGCATGGGAGATATTAGTAACTTAAAATGGAATTTAGAACAAGCAGTCTAAAAGGACATTAGCAATTCTCTTCAATGCACTTAAACCAGTTTGATAGTATCCAACTAAAGCAGACTTGTAGAACCAAAGGGATTTGCTAACTGTTGATTTACTGTTCAATAATTGAGCCAATATACCTACCCTAGTTGGGATAAGCAGTAGAATTAAGATTTACATGATTTAACACAGAGGTGGGAGCTGCCTATATCTCCAGAGATTGTTGGACAGCAATTCCCAGTATTCTTCAGCATTGGCTTTGCTGGCTGAAGCTGCTGGGTCCTACAATCCAACAACATCTGGAGGAATGCTTGATTTCCAACTCTGAACAGGATTCATTTGTAACTTATTAATTAGCACCATAATTTAATTTAACATAGCCCGATACCTTAAGACTCATAATGGAATATAACAGTCCCGCAGGAGATTAATATATGGTCTTTCAAATATCTCCAACACCCATGTCTCAGAAAGGATGACATAAACCTGATAGATGTAAGAACAGAAGTATATTATTAGAACAGCTTGTTGGAAGAGACGGTGATACTGGCGGTTTTCTTTTTCCTCTTTTCCTGTTGAAAGGGCAGTTGCTTCTGACAGTTTCTGTGAAGGAAGAAGGGACTGATTCACAGCTTGGTGAAGCTGCAGCAGCAAGTGGGAAGGGTGATGATGGTAATTCACCTTTCCTCCTCTCTTGCAGATAGGATAGTTTGTCCATTCCTTCACTTAAAAAGTCCCACTGATTTCTAAAAGTACTGCACAGCAATTCCCTCTCAGGTTACTTATTCCCAATTCAATTGTGTGACCTTATCAGTCACAGATAAGGTGAATGCATTCCAAAATATTATAATCCTTCCAACCTAAAAACCTCAGACCAAGTTGTAGCAGGCTTTTAAAGAGTAGTATGTTCTTCCAAGTAAATAATAAATAAATAATAAAATCTTTATTTGTATCCCGCCCTTCCAAAAGATCAGGGCGGCTTACAGAATGCATCAAGTGCGAACAAATTACAGGAGTTAAAAACATATAAACAAACAGTAACAGCAGTCTAAAAACAACAACAATAAAAGCCCCTTAGCCCAACCTCATGGCCACGGAAGAGGAGGGAGGCCCACAGGATATTTAAACGGGGAATGCCTGCTTGAATAGGAAGGTTTTAAGATCCTTCCTAAATTGGGCCAGGGTGGAAGATGAGCGGAGCTCCGTGGGCAGCGTGTTCCAAAGGGCTGGGGCAGCTGTGGAAAAGGCCCTTCTTGATGTAGAGGCTAACCTGGCCCCAGGCACCTTCAGTAATTGCTGCCCAGATGTTCTGAGGGTGCGAAGCGGATTGTACGGGGAGAGGCGGTCCTTCAGGTATCCTGGGCCCAAGCCATTTAGGGCTTTATAGGTAATAACCAACGCCTTATATTGAGCTCGGAAGCGAATAGGCAGCCAGTGAAGATCTTTAAGCACAGGTGTTATGTGGCTGGTCCTGGATACGCCAGTGACCAGCCGGGCTGCCATGTTCTGTACCATTTGAAGCTTCCGAGTTTGGTATAAGGGTTGCCCCATGTAGAGTACATTGCAGAAGTCCAGTCTCGAAGTTACCAGAGCATGTACCACAGTTTCTAGGTCCCTCTGGTCCAGGTATGGGCGCAGCCGGCGAATCAGCCGAAGCTGGTAGCAAGTGCTCTTGACCGCCGCATTCACCTGAGCAGTCAGATGAAGCGACGAGTCAAGAAGCACCCCCAGACTGCGCACGGAATCCTTCACAGGGAGCGTGACCCCATTCAGGACAGGTAGAACAACCGCCATTCCTGGACCAGGAGAACCTATCACTAGTACCTCCGTTTTCTCTGGATTTAGTTTGAGTCGGTTTTCCCTCATCCAGCCCATTACTGACTCCAGACAGGCCATGAGAGGAGAGACGCCATCCCCAGTCACTGAATCAGTCGGAGACATAGAGAAAATGATTTGGGTGTCATCAGCGTACTGATAACCCCGCGCCCCATGTCTCCGGATGATCTCTCCCAGCGGTTTCATGTAAATGTTAAATAGCATGGGAGACAGAATGGCTCCTTGAGGGAGTCTCCTTGAGGGAGACTCTTCCCACTCACCAATATCGGATGGATATGAGATAAGTGTTTCTCAAAAAAATAAAGTAAGACTGTATATTTTCACTCATTTTAAGTCCCTTCCATGTAGATATGCAGTTTAATGAGCCTTAACCAAGATAGAAAGAAGTTGATAGCATGAGCTTTTGTAGACTTACACCCTCTTCCTGAGATACATGGGAAATAAACATCTTCCCTATGGAAAATCATTTTGCCAAGAGAGAAAGAAAGAAAGTAAGAAAGAAAGAAAGAAAGCGATCAATCAATCAATCCAAGCCATAGTATCTGGTGCCCAGTATTCTTCAACAATCCAGTGGCACATACAACAATAGTCTGAGTGCCTAACTTTAATTGTTCAACCTATTCAATGTCTCATGCCAATATTTTCAGCCAAAAAATAACAACTGACCAATATTGTGTTGAGTTCCCTTTACAATTTTAAAAGAAAAGGGAAAATACCCATGAAAGAATATCCCCCACAGCGCACCTAGTATCTCTAGTAGCATTATTATATGGGAATCAAGATTATGTTTACACAGATAATTAAAAACAAAAATGGCTAGAACTTTGCTTTAAGAGTTTGAAAAAGATGGGCCAACTCAATATGATTCTATTACGTTGTTGCTGTTATCTATTATAATACCCACAAGACTGATACGTGCAGCTATGCTGAGTTATAGCATCTTACTTTTCCAACTAAGAAACTTGATTTGATGTACCTTGCTGTCAACTGAAATACCATCTTGTTGAATATCTCTCACTTTAGAAGTCATAATTTGGCAAAGGGCTCTCTCTGTTTTTCACAAGAGCTATCAATAGAGATACTGCTTCATTAAGAATACTATTTTCATCCCACTCATACAAAGATTATCAAGGTTTGTGTTCTCTCCCTACTAAGATAGAAGCATTGCTGACATGAAAGCCCTGAATCACATTACTGAAAACCTATACCTTGATTTCCAGCTTTTGGCTTCTAAATCATTATGCGTTGATTGAACAAGAAATTGCAAAAGCCTTTTTTTGCTCATCCTTCTTCATTGTTGCTCCCTCCCAGAAGATAATAGTGAGGAAAATAAATGTTAGGGCCTGTTCAGATAATGCTGGTGTGCCTAAATAACCTGAAGGCACCAGATCCCATCTGATCTTGGAAGCTAAGCAGGTCTGGTTAGTACTTGGATGGGGAAAAATAGATGGGGGAGGACTGCCAAGGAATACCAGATGCTGTATCCCTGGTATTTTCAGCGGAAGGCAAAGGCAAACTACCTCTGAGTACTCCTTCCCTAAGAAACGCTTATGAAATTCATGAGGTTACCATAAATTTACATGAGACTTAGTAATAGCAATAGCATGTAGATTTCTGTACAGCTTATTAGCAAACCCAGGACTCTCTAAGTGAGTTACAATCTGTAAGCCAATTGCCCCCAACAAGCTGGGTACTCATTTTAGCAACCTATGAAAGGATGGAAGGCTGAGTCAACCTGGAGCCCTCTGGGATCGAACTCACAACGTTATGGCCGCAGTACCAACATTTAACCACTGTGCCACTAAGACTCCGTTACTGTATGTGACTCAAAGGCACATACACTACATTCCAGATGCTTCTTATTTCTCCTTTACCTTGAAACAAGTCTCAGGCTTTGGCACTCCTGTCTGTCCTTCTTGCACCATGCCCATACATCAGTTGCTCCATGAGAGCACACTTTCTTTTGTACATGGCATCTCCTTGAGAACTAATTCTCGATCTCAGTGACCCCAGAGGATAGGGAATATTTCAAATCCTAAAAAAACCTTTCTGGGCAATAAAAGCTCTGAAGAAATTAAACATTCTTGCTACAAAAATTTCTAAACAACCTTGAGCAGAACCACTTTCTCCAAACAAAAGTGCTAGTTTACACTGCAGTAATTGTTCAGCTGCACACAATGAAATATTTGAGCACTAGATCTGATGTTTTTCTTGGTAGATTGTGGCTCTCCAGACAATGAAGTAAATGAATGTGTATACATGTGAGAGGGCAGGAGGCAGGGAGGCAGGAGAAGAGTGAATCTAACTAGTTACTGTAGCTAGCTAACTAATTATCATTATTTTTAAGTTTTGGTGTGTGTGGAAGGAGGTGATATTTCAATGTTTTTGAATGCATCAAAAGCCACATATAAAACTAACATTTCAGGGATGTAACAGTCTATACGGGAGCTTGGTGTTTTTTGGTTTTCTGAATCATCCAGACATTTGATCTTCCATCTAAAAAAGTCAAAGTCTTAATTCCCAATCACTGTAATTTCTCTTATCCCTGGAAACCAACAGAATATGGTTTTTTGTGGGTTTTTTGGGCTATGTGGCTATCTCCACAGGAAACATGGAAAAACCCACAGGAAAAACCCACAAAAAACCATGGATGCCGGCCATGAAAGCCTTTGACTTCACAACAGAACATGGCACAGGGTATCTCCTACCTTCATTTGAAGTGTGTGTGTTGCTGTTGTTTTAAAGATCACTGCCTATGTTTATTATTTTTATAATCATAATACAAATTTAATGGTACAGAGAAACAAGCAAACGCAGAAATGTGAAAACAAAACAAGGATCACAATTAGAGCATAGAGGCAGGAGAATAGGACAATCAAAGACAACATGAAAAGAAAGAACTCCTTACAATCAGGTGTTTAATCCTCAATAAAGTTAGAAACTGTATATTATTAGGAACAGAAAATGTCAGGTTTGGTCAGAGCTTTCCATAGCAAGATTTGCTAAATACATTGTTGTTCTTGTTATTCTTGGTATAGTGTGTTAGTCACAAAAAAACCAGAGTAATGGTAAAATTGTTGTCAGCTTCCTACTGATTAACATTTAACGTGTGTGTGTGTGTGCGCGCGCGAGAGAGAGAGAGAGAGAGAGAGAGAGAGAGAGAGAGAATATGAATATGACTGAATATGAATATAAAAGAAGACTGGGGATAGAAATATTTTTGTCAAATTACAATCTAAATAATGTTTCCTTCAAAAAGAGGGAGAAAGTATTCTAAAGATTTTTAGTTTTACAGTTAGAAGGCCCAACATTTTGAGAAAGAACTATTATAAGAATTCAACAAAAGACCACAACATACTTCAGGATAACTTACTAGTGATATAACAAATCTCACTGTTACTAGCTACTATTGTTGCCTCTCTTCTTCTTTTCTTGTGAGATTGCAAGCATTCACTGCATTATCTTTGGAGCTGCTCTCGACCCTATGGAGCCATGAAACCCACTGGGTAACCTTGGGCAAGTCACATTCTCTCAGTCTCAGAGGATGGCAATGGCAATGGCAAACTCCCTCTCAAGGCACCTATCAAGAAAACCTTATGATAGAGGCCCCTTAGGGCTGTCATAAATTGGAAATGATGTGAAGACACACAACAACAACAAGGAAAGTGACCATATACCTACCTTCTTTTCGGGAGAGAAAGAGAGAGAGAGAATATTTGAACTATAATTTCATGCCATTTATTTAGGTATGCATAAGAAGCTGTGATTAGTTCAAAGCACTGATCTCATCCATGAGATTTATAAAGAAATGGGGTTTGAAGCACATACCTAATGTCCAGATAGGTTGGAGTGAGTAAGCCAGAGTAGGGGACACATATCATGCAATGATGCACAAATCACACATCTGAGAGAAAACTACAATTTTTGGAAGAGCTTAGTAAAGCTTTAAAGGTTTCTGGCTTAAAAAACTCGTATTATTGTAATAGTATTATGAGGCCAGGTATGTAACTGTATACTAATGTACATTAAAACACTAGTACTGAATTGTGAAGGGGACCCAAATCATAATTTGCACAAGGGCCCACAACAAATCATGGCCACCCCTCTGTTAATTAATAAGCCATCCAGGCATATAGACAATTGTTTTATTCCATTTATTATATTTATATTTCTTTCAGCACAAGTCAAGGTAGCATTCACAGGATCTGCAGTTACTGTTCCATTCACACACAGACCAGATGCAGATCTCCTTCACTTCAACATATTGTTTGGAACATCATATGCCTCCAGACCATACTCTGGTCTAGTATGAACCCATTATGTAAAACACTTCTCATGTGAAAATGTAGGACATATGCAACCTGAAGGATCCAGTATTTTCATTTTGAAGAAAGCCCATATCCCCACCATTCAGAAATGGAAAAGCCACAAGAAAACTATGGATAAACCATTCTCCTTTCTTCCCCAATATGTTTGTTGGTTTCCATGTTTTTATCCATTTATAAATGTCACAATATTTTCTACATATTTAAAGTAAGTGTATATTTAATGTAAGTGGAAATAGATTTTCTTTTATTCTTTCCTGTTTTTGCCTTTTCTTTTCTTTCTTGAAAATACACAAAGCCTGGCATTTATTTGTCAGTAGGTATAACTTTCCTTCAAAGACCGTTTTGTGTTTGTGCTCCTAAATGGTTATGCTCTTTGAAAATAAAATTCCTGAATTCATTGTATTACAAACCATCTGCCTTCTCAAATAATTCACAAGTAGTCCCACCCCCAAGCCCCTACTTGTGGAGCTGATGACATTTTCCTGGCCCAGGCCAGAGGACAGAGCAAGGGGACAAGGGGAGAGGCTGTGCAGGATGTATAAAAAGCATCTGACAGCCAAACACAGAGCCAGAGTTAACAATCCACTGCCATCCTATCAAAGAAAGAAAGAAAGAAAGAAAGAAAGAAAGAACCAGGAGGGGGACACAAAATAGAAGATTTTGCTTGGCATACCAACATAGTTGCTTCATCTTCAGATAAGATTTCAAATTGTACTGTTCTTTTTATTGAGTAACTGAACTACTTCCTTCATGGTTTTATTTCTATTTTAATTTAAATAAAATGCAACCCTGGTTTTCCAATAAGACTTGCTTTTCATCCCTACAAAAGGCTGTGGTTAATTAGTTTCTTCAAACTCCTAACAGTTGTTAAAAGAAGCTTAGAGTCATAAATCATACAATGTGGACTTTTCTTTTGCCTGACCCAATATAACTTTTTATTTCCTAAGTTAGCCCTGCATATTCCACATGAGAAGACTCACTGTTCATTTCTTCCCCCCCCCCCCCGTCCCCCTTTCTTTCTGCACCACAATAATCAATGAAACACCCTTTTGAGTTAGCCACTTCCACATTACTGAGCTATAGCACTTTGCTTCCACTTTAAGTGCCATGGCTCCATCCTGTGGACTCTGTCTAAGTGTTGAGATAGTCATATCTTAGATAATTTCCATTGTTTACTCTCCTGTCATAATAACCTGGACCAAGTTTAAAAAGTTTTATCATAACAAAAACCACAGGGCCCTCCATGCTATACAATTAGAGCACTACAGTTCCTCTAATTATCATGGCTGCATTCTCTAGAATCCTAGGATTTGCAGTCTGATGAAGCATTAGAAGAGCTCTCTGGATGCAAATTCTCAATTTCCCTCCCTAAACTACCAATTCCAGGATTTCATAGGATATTGCCATAGCAGTTAAAATGGAATCACAGTGCTATAATTATGAAGTGTGAAAAGTTCATGGTACACCTTCCTGTGATACTCTGTATCACATGTGGTCTTACATTATTGAAGGTTTCTTCCCTAAGGAAATGGCAAGATTGTCTGTTTTTCTAGATTAGTCATTTTCCATTTTATCTTTCTAGGGAAAAATGAGGGCACTCATTTAAAATTCTCCCTCCCCCATTAATTTTTCCTTCAGTTAAACCTATTTTATAGTGAGCATTCTGCTACCACTCTCAGTTTTGCCACCACTCCTACCCAATGAAAATTGTTTTGCAACATCCCTGGGTTGCTGTGGAAGAAGATTTTAACCTAGGTGAGTGAAACAACTTCATTCTGAGTTGTTCTGTTTCAATGGACTTGCTGGTAACATTAAAAGAATTGAAATCACTGGTAAAGAGACATTATTAATGACAGTCGAGCACCATCCTCCTTCTATAAAAAATATCACCAGAGTATGTTCAGGGTGTTCTTTTTACCCTGCAAAGTGAATGCAGGTTTCCCACATTGCATTGCAGGACATACTTCTTCTTTTGATGACATCTGACCTCTTCTCCTCTTCCTCTTCCTCTTTCTTAAAATAAAATCCCCTCATATTGTAAAACAAAATTCAAGATATGCGGCACATAGCTGGTTTCCTTAACAGACTACAAAATGCTCTAGGAAGCTTTCCAGAACTGCTGGTGGTGTCATAGTGGGAGCACATGTTCAAAGGTTGCATCTGCACTGCAGAAATAATGCAGTATGACACCACTTTAACTACTATGGCTCAATGCTATGGAATTATGTGATCTTTAGTTTTGTGAGATATTTTGGCTTCTTTATTAGAGACAAACAACAAACTACAAATCTCAGGATTCCCAGGCAAAGCATTGGTAATAGTTAACAGCTAGTCTTCATAGACAAAGTAACATGGAATTAAACAAATTACTTTCCCTGCATAATATTCCAAGCTGTGTTTCTTTTAAATTGCTTTTAAATTTGCTTGATTTCATCTGTTTTATGTGTTTAGCCTTTACTGGTTTATTCATATTAATTTTAGCTGACCTGAGGCCATATTTGCTGAGAGAAAGTTGGGAAATAAATTTGAAAGAATGATAAGCTGATCAAGTCAGAATGTTCTCTAAACTGCTTAGTAAAGCCATGATTTAAGAGGAATTTGAATCCACATCAGCCAATGTATAGAGTCACTGTCTCTCATGATCCTTCAGTGCTGCTGACTCTGTCTTGTATTCAAAAGTAGCCTTCTCTATACTGAAAATGATCACCTCAAATCTCCCCACAGATTACTATTACTATATGCCTAGTAGTAGAAGATTTCATCATGCAATCACAATGTGATTCACTATGTCCCTCATCAACTGTGTCTCCCATTTACTAAAAAAAAAGTCCATCTTAAAAATAACTTTGGCCATGCTAGATTTTTCCTTTTAAAAAGTAAGAAGAGCCAAACAGTTAAAGTGTGAAGATATTTTAAACAAAGTCAAGCTTGCTGTTTATACACTTCTTAAATAGCGCCAGCTCCAAGTACAAAATCAAACAGGCAAAGGAAGACATACATCCAAAATGTGACTTTGGATAGAAGCAGCAGGAGAGGCAGCAGCACTGAGAGGTAGGATAAAAAGACAATGAAACAATTACTTTGTTGTTTGTTTGTTGTTGTTTGTTGTTGTTAACTGCCCTCAAGTCGACCTCAACTCATGGGGACCCCATGAGAGAGACACCTCCAAGCCTCCCTGCAGGGACGTAGCCGGGAGGGGGGGTTCTTGGGGTCCGGACCCCCCCTTCCATTAGAAAAAATGAATGGTGTGTGCTGCTGCGCCGCTGCACTCAAGCCCCATTATAATGGTGGCACTTAGTCTGGACCCCCCCTTCCTAAAATCCTAGCTATGTCCCTGCTCCCTGTCCTCAGGTCCTAAACTCCTGCTCCTGGGAGTGTCCAGCATTGACCAAAGACATTTATATTCTGGAAAATGCCCTAGTCAGAGTTGAATTATGTTTGGCTATATTGTTCTTTCTGCTTTTTATCTGCTGTTCCTGGTTTTTTTTTCCTCCAGCCTTTTTGTCATTTATGACAATTTTAGAATTACTTGTTTAAATTCATTATACCTTCAGCATTTGTTAAAGTGTCCGAGATGGTTCAAAAAAGTTAACATTAATGTAACAAAAGAAAAAATGTATATAAATAACAACACAGAATAAATCTTGTTACAAAGGTTAAAATAGTAACAAAAGAACAAATATATAAAAGCAACAACAGATGAAACACTATGGTAAAGATACACAGCTTGATTTTAAAAAAAATAGTTAAAGAGCTAAAATTTCATACACAGCCACTTTGCATTTTAGTGTGACAAGAAGCAGAATTAGAAGCAGAACAAATCTCTCTTAACTGGCAAAGGCTTTTTGAAATGGTGGAAGAGGACCAAAGGTGGGTCTCCTTAGGAACGTGTTCCAAACCCTTGCTGCAACCACTTTTAATTTTACTTGTTGGACTGAATCCTATTGTCCCAGATAGAGTAATTCAATTCAATAAATGTTTACTCATCATTTAACAAGAAATTTTATTGACCATCTTGCTATTTTATTAAACCTCAAGATAAAGACTTCATTTGTAATGTGCACAGCCTTCTGGGATTGGAAAACAAGAGGGAAACCCTTTGGATTGGGGGCCTTGAGAATGCTGGCAGAAGCATCTAGATGCCACAATCCTCCACTATTGAGAAAGGTAACTAGTGTGACCTACGCTATTGTAAGTACCAGTCCATTTATAATATGAAACAGAAGAGCATATCATTTTAAAGGAATAGTGGGTCAGAGGATCCAAGTCTTTCTTTTCTGCAATCTTATCTGGATGTATAGGTTTAAAAGAGGAGGGAAAATATTTTCCCCATGTAATCCAATAGGAAATTAACTTTATGCTATTAAAAAAGTCTACTTTTTGTTACAGCCTATTTTTCCATTTGCTGAAGTTGGCAGTCAGCAGTTTTATAGGACTGCCATGTGCCTAGTCTATTGAAATTAATGGACATTGTATAGGCTGGTGGTCTATGCTCAGGAAGAATAATGAGTCGCAATACTCTGCTTACCCTGAAGGAATCCCCAGACTATGAGTGTTGTTGATATAGGAACAGAGGGTATACACTGCTTTGTGGGAAGCTTATGGCAGGTTTGTGATTTGAAATTTGCTCTTCCATCTGTTCAAAGCAACATAATCAGGCTGGCACTATGCTCTTAGCAACACTAAATTGTGTAATTAATATGTGGTATTTTTGCACTATAATACTGGACATACTTAAGCATTTCAAAATATTGCAGGGCACTTGGAAAACTGAAAAGCAGAAAGTAATTGCTGGTGTTTCAACTAAGAGCTTCTCTAACACACACACACATAACTTATTATTATTATTATTATTATTATTATTATTATTTATATAGTGCTGTAGATTTACACAGCGCTGTACATACAAACAATAAAATCAATAAAGATGATACCTGCCAATGGCATACATTCTACAAAATACATATAAAACAATAGATAATAATACAAGATATAATTAGATGAAATAAGCAGGCAACAGATTAAGAACATCAAATATCAAATATCAAATAAAATAAAATATAAGATAACAAACCTTACCATTTTGGCAGAAAATGTAACATTCAGCCATACTTGTTTGTTTATATTTTATTATTTAAATTTATAAATATAAATTTACATCCTGTCATGTTACACAATAGTGCCCAAAGCAGCAAATCAATAAGATATAATTCAGCATAAAGCAATCCTTTAAAACACTGGAAGCAATCAGATAAAAACAGGACTATAAAATTACCAGTTAAAACACAGTAAGAGAAGCAGCAGATAAAACAGATCAGCATGGCAGGCTAAAGACTTGATTGACAGTCTTTACCTGAAATTGGACTCTAGATTTCAGTCACTGTGAAAAAGAATATTCCCAGAAATACTGGCAGTCCTTCAAGAAAGCTGCCTCAACATATTTAGGGCTTTTTATGCAGTACCCTTCATTTTAAATACTGCCCAGAAAGAAATCAGTATTCAGAGAAGCTACTGTAACAAGGAAGTGACACAGCTCTCACAGCTGGGCCTGGTCCATAGTCAGGCTTCAGCATTATGGGCCATGGGAAGTCTCTAGGCAAACTTCAGAGGCAGAACCATGTAGAACACATCAACAGTTTTCCAAATGGGATGTAACTGTGGTACCTATTTCCATGGCCAATCCATTAAAACAAACACACTAGAAAATAGAGAGCTAGACTCTGCTAAAACTATGACATTTATTGTCAGATAATGATAATTTCAGTACGGTAGACCTTTCCTATTGCTGGTGATCCACAGGCTTTGACCTACCCATGGATTACCGTGCCCCGTATTATTAAATGGCAGTATATACACGTGGATGCATTCACATTGGCAACTATCCACATTTTTTGCCATCAGTGCAGGGGCCAGGACATTATTAGGGTCATCATCT
>NC_056523.1:113346136-113385320 GCF_019175285.1 Sceloporus undulatus | reverse complement strand
ATTATTATTATTATTATTATTATTATTATTATTATTATTATTATTATTATTATTATATAATTATGAGACACACAAAAACACCACACTAACTTTCAAAGCTTATTGGCTTCATCATCAGGCAAAGATAGTTAAAAAAATTAACACAAGAGAAGATTTACAAAATTTGGAACTTGTTTGCATCAGGGTGGAGACAGCCAAGAAATCAGACTGGGATTGGAAGTGCATCTGTGAAGAAACCAGGCAAGATTACCAGGCAAGATTATGAAGTGTAACAATATATCGTTGAATACTAAAGTTAAGATGGTCAATGCCATCATATTCCCCATGTCTATGTATGGTTGTGAAAGCCTGACAGTGAAGACAGCTGTTAGGATATAAAATTGTTGTCAGGGAGGCTTTTATACATGTTGTGTATTCTAGTTATATTTTAAAACTTTTGCATCTTTTATGCATTTTTTTTACTGTTTTAGCTAGATTATTTTAATTATATATATATATATACACACACACACACACACACACATATATAATTTCAGCTAATTTGTTCCATTGACTGGTCACACTGTTAGAATATTTGCTTGCTTAGTTCTGTTAGTTCAGTGCACTGGATAGGTTAGTACAAATTACTACCCCTCTTGTATTCTGGATCATTTCCACTTTCCCATAATCTGTGCCCTTATCAATGCTCTATACAGATTGTTTAATAAAAGTTTTCAAAATATTTTATCTGTGAGTCACCTGGGGTCCCTTTCTAGGGAAAAGGTGGCATAAAAATTAAATGAAATAAATAAAGGAAGGAAGATATCAACACATTTGAAATGTAGTGCTGGAGAAGAATTCTATAGATACCATGGACTGCTAAAAAGAGAAATAATTGTGTATCAAAGCAAATCAAGCCTAAATTCTTCCTGAAGCCAAGTTGACTAAATTAAAGATGTTGTACAGTTGTCCCTCGACATTAGCAGCTTTGACACTTGCAGTTTCAATTATTTGCGCGGCCAAGACTGCTGTGCACATACTTCTCCCCCATTCCTCCCGGTCTTTTCCCCTGAGGAGAGAAAAAGCCCAGGAGGGAGAAGCTGGGAAGGGCGCATACATCAATCCTGCCCCTTTCCAGGAGGGAGAGCTGCCACTTTCCCCAAGCAGCTCTCTGCCCTGGGAAGGATTTGGGGAAAATAATCCCCCATCCTTTTCCAGGACAGGGAGCTGCCTGGAGAAAGACAGCTCTCTTGCCTTGGGAAGAGGTTTGGGGAATGTGAACGTGTCTTCCTTCCTGCCATTCCAAGGCTTCAGAGAGCTCCCCAGAGCTCCTTGGAAGGGAAGGAGGGACCCATGAATGTGCAGATCCCTCCTTTCCTGCTCTTCCAGTGCCTTAGAGAGCTTGCTGGAGCTGTTTGAGGCTTCGAAAGGGAGATGGGGGCATGCACGCAGGCACTGCTCTCATCTCCCCCACTTTATTCACAAATGTTGACTTTTGCAGGGGTCTTGTACCCCTAACACCCATGAATGTCAAGGGTTGACTGTACTTTGGCCACAGAAGGCATGACTCTCTAGAAGAGATTATAACATTTTGTAAATTGGAGGGCAGTAGGAAAAGATGGGGACTGCATTCCAGATGGATAGTCTCAATCAGGAAGCTATGGCCCTGAGTCAACATGACCTGAGCAAGGCTGTAGATAGTAGGGTGACTTGGAAGTCTCTCATTAATAGAAAGGTTTTGTCTTTTTAGAAGTCTCTTACTTTTAGAAAATCATAAACAGTTACATGAAAACCACTAGATTACAATCGTGAAAGCAGACTGAATCATAATATACAACATTAAAGTAATCTTTCTGCCCCAGTAACGTAAAAGCCAAAGGCCAACCAAGCCTCTTGTGGGAGGGAATGCCACAAACTGGAATTGGGAAATCGGGAAAAGACAGTGAAAGAAATGTAATTTTAAAAGTTTCTCCACTGGTAGCAAGAAAGCACCGCATTTTGAGAACTGAGGGGTGAAACAGATTAATGACTAGGAGCAGCCTCTGGCCACTCCAGTTGTAATCAGACCCCAATCGGCCCAGACTCCTGAAGCCAGCCGCCACTATGGTCCCAAACAAGCTGCTCGCAGGAGCATTTTTTTTACCACTCCTTTTGCACTGCATGCCACACCCCCAAAGTGGCCAGAAGCTGCTCTATTTAGCCCATCTGCTTTGGTCTGTCCCTGTCCTCTTCCAAGGCCAAGAAACTACTTTGCAGGTAGAAAGAATGTCAGTAGGAGCCAAACTCATATTGCTTTATCTTATGTTGGAGAAAACACCTTCAGCCAATAAGATCCTTGTCAGCCCTCTCTCTCGAGGGACTTTGGTCCAAAACACACCACAGAAATAATCCAGTTTGAGACTGCTTTACCTGCTCAATGCTAGGGATTTCTGGGAATCACAGTTGTGTGAAACATTGAGCCTCTTCTGTCAGAGAGCTCTGGTGCCACAATAGACTACAGTTCCCAGGATTCCCTAGCACTGAGGCAAGACAGTTAAAGTGGTCTCAAACAGGATTATTTCTGCAGTGTGTTTTGGTCTATCACACAGAGGCAAATTGGAGGCAAATTGGTTAAATCCTGTACAGAAACAGGATTTTAAAATCTGCAAAACATCCACTTTTGTGGGTTGTTTTCAGATGTGTTGGCATCAATGGGAAATAATACGACATTAATCCAAACAAAAAGTCGACAAAACACAATTTCAGAAGTTCCTGAAAGTAAAAGGAAACAGGTTTTGATGACTACGTTCAGATTAATGTCGCATTATTTCTCACTGAACCAAGCACCGTCTGAAAAACTACCTGCTTTTGCGGGTTATTTCTAATTTCTGTTCGGGTTAACCCCGAATGTCGTGTGAAAAATAACTCACTTTTTTGGGGGGGAGGTGTCACTTTAAATCAAGTTTCACGGGATTCGTCCCATGTGATAAACTCTTAGGTTAGGATTCCCCTGTGCAGCCTCTCAGTTCAGCATCCTCACATCCAATAAATAAATAAAGCAGGAGTAGCCATATTAAGTATAAAACAAAATGCAAGACATACATCATGGTGGCACCTTTATTAATACCAACCAAAGGGCAGAAAATACATCACCCTAGCTTTCAAAGTCTACTTGCTAATAAAGATATCACTATGATATGTATTTTGAAAGGTCTTCAATATATGCAAATTTGCCATCACATATGTATATTATATTTTAATTCTAGTGTGAGGAAACTTTTTTCAATTCAGGGCTAAATCCCAATTTGGAAAGGGTTTAAGATGCTGCATTCCAAAATAGTGGGCAAGACTAATGGTATGTGGAAAGAATAAAGCAAAATGAGCAGGGGCAAACATACATCTTACCAATTTGCCGAAGTATAACAACTTTCAGGTATACCAATCATTTTCAATCTGCAAATCAGAACTCTCTATGAAAAATTCTCATGTTAAGCAGATTTCACAAGCAGAATTTGCCGTTTACTCTGGCATTACAATGAATGTTCAAGTGTTGAGGAGCACAAAGTTCAAAATACTACAAATGCAACAGGACAAGAAAACAAGTGTGCTCTTGTAAGTGTTCTAAGGAGGAGACATTTATTTTAAGCATATGTTTTAAAGATGGCATCAAACAGCTAGCTAATTGTTCTCCTACACATATTTACAAGCAGCACATGGTTCCTGATTCTGTTTGATTTAGCAAAAGTTCTATCCCACATGTTAATATGATTGGCTAGGATACATATAAAGGGAACAATTTGTATAGGGCATTGATTATAGGAAAGTGGAAATGATCCAGAATACAAGAGGGGTAGTAATTTGTACTAATCTATCCAGTACACTGAACTAACAGAACTAAGCAAGCAAATGACCTAACAGAGTGACCAGTCCATGGAACAAATTAGCTGAGATGACATGCAACTGATGGATATTAAGAAGTTATTTCAGTGGGATTAAGTTTAATACAGTCTGATTCAAGCCACGTATCCTCTGCTTCCTTACTGCAAATGCTGTTTATATACTCTGAATATATTGATATGGAGAAAACTTTTTTGCAACTCCAAAAAATTGCAGCTGTCAAATTAACAACTTGGAAGCCACTCTGGGAGATGTTTTTTACCTGAAGAGCAGGATATCAATACTTTAAACAAACAAACAAACAAACTCTTGCATTTATAATAAACTGAGGTGGTTTTGTTACTTCCCCTGTAAATCTATTTCAAGATCCTCGACATTTTAGATAATATTTTCAGCCAGTAAATGGAAGTCATTTATTTCTGTCAGCTCATAAAGGGCATCTGCCAGTATGTTGTATGCTCTTTGCTCTTGCCAAAATGGCTGCAGTCAGCCAGTATGATGCCAGCATCTCTTTTAATACTGCTGGTGAAGTGAATGCCTGTTACTGAACCTGTCTATTTTACCACTGCAGTGAACTGCTACACCACAGTGAAAATAGTACACCAGCACCTTTGAAACTAACTGAAAGAAAGAAAGAAGCTGGTGTCATGTGCTTTCATAGACTTCAATCTATTTCTTCAGCTGCATCGGCGGAATTGTGGGTCCATTCCATGCATCTGAGGAAATAAACTGAAATCTATGAAAGCTCATGCTACCAGCTACTTCTTTTTTTCAGTTAGTCTCAAAGGCATGAAGTAACATTTTCTAACACACTGAAGTTTATCGCACGGGCCCTAAAATGGGCCCGTTGCATTCTAAAATGGGTGCACGCAGGGGTGCGCACAGAATGGGATAGGGCTAGGGACTGCATTTTACTGCACAAGGGAATGTCACCGCTGCCGACAGGAGTTCCCATTGCGTCCTCCCTCCATTCCAGAGGAAGTGATTTCTGGGAACACTTTAGAACAGTTCTCAGAAATCGTGCCCTCTGGAATGGAGGGAGGATGTGATTGGAAAGTCCAGTGGCAGTGGCGGTGTTCCCTTGTGCAGTAAAATGAGGTCCCTAGCCCCATCCCATTCCGTGCACACCCCCGTTTTAGGACACAACGGGACATTTTCAGGGCCCCTGTGATAAACTTCACTGCCTTCACAAGTGACTTTGCCATAAGGAAGATGGATCTCAAGGAATACTCAGAGGTGGTTTGGCCAGTTCCTTTCAACCTGAAATATCCTACAGCACTTGGTATGTTTGGTGGTCTCCCATTCCAAGTACTAACCAGGGCTGACCTTGCTTGGGTTCCATGATCAGATGGGATCTGGTGCCTTTAGGGTAACCTCCTTTCTAAACTAGTAACTGGTTATCCTCACCTGCTGTGCTTTCACAGATATTTGGATTAGCACTAGGGTGAATGAGCACTGGTTTGGAAGAAAAGAAAAACCAGTGTGAAATAATTCAAACAAATATTGCCCAGGGTACATATAAATGTTAGTCTGAATCAGTATGCAAAGGAATCTTGCAGCATCTATGAGACTAACTGAGAAAAAGAGGTTGCTAGTATAAGTTTTTGTATGCTTAAATCTATTTCTTCAGATGCATCGAAGACTAAAGCTGTAAATATTCTGGACCTAATTCCTGATTTAAATGACAGATTATATACAGCTCCACATCCTAATTACAATCTGTAAACACTGGAAAGAAGGAAATAAATGTTATTTTCTTCATAAAAAGAGAACAACTATGGGGTTAGACAAACAGTAATTTAGCAACAGATAACACTGTAATTAGAACACTGATTTGCGACTGGCTATTTCTTGTTAATAGAATTTATTATATCATAATGCAGGCAAGTTGGTCCACTGAACAAATTGTGTGTGCGTGTGTGTCTGTGTGTGCCTTCAAGTCACCTGTCAATTTATGGTGATTCTCTGAATTTCATAGGAATCATAGAATCATAGAATCGTAGAGTTGGAAGAGACCACTAGGGCCATCCAGTCCAACCCCCTGCCATGCAGGAAATCCAAATCAAAGCATCCCTGACAGATGGCCATCCAGCCCCTGTTTAAAGACCTCCAAGGAAGGAGTGTACTCAGAGGTGACTTTGCCAGTTCTTTCCTCTGAAATATAGGCGGGATATAGCCCACCAATTTGGGGCAGGCTGCAGCCACCCCTTTGCGCAATGTATTGGGACCAGGGCAGCCACAGTGGTAGCCCAAAGGCCCCAATCCAGCACTTTTCAGGACCAGGGTGGAGCAGCAAAATGCTGCTCCTCCCTGGTCCTGAAAAGGGGTGTCCTTGGGGCTTAATGCCCCAGGACACCCCGAGAGCCGCACCCCTGGTGCCATTCCCGCAGCAATCTAGTTGCCGCGGAAATGAGGCGCCCTCTGGGAAGAAGCTCCATTTCGGAGCTCCTTCCTGCATCGCGGTTAGGCCGCCACAAGCAGCCTGACGCAGCACTAGGACGTAACGGCCATGCCGTGCCGTTTGGATGCGATGCGGCCGTTACGTCAAAATTGCAGCACCCATCTAGACAGGGCGCTGCCATTTTGACGTACTGAGTACGTCCTAGAGTTAGGGAGCGTCTGTAAAAGACGCTCCCGGGCAACCCTAGGACGTACTCAGTACATGCTTCAAGGCCCGTTTGTACAGGGCCATAGTTTATAGCATAATTGGTAATTTTCCAAAGAAGTGCAAACCAGGACTTACCCTGGTTGATTTCCATGATCAGATGGAATCTAGTCCCTTTAGGGTATTTTGGCCACATTGCGGTTTCTTCCAACTCTATGATTCTATGGCCCGTTACAGACGGGCCTCTAAGTACGTGCTGAGCACGTACTAGGGTTAGGAAGCAGCGGCGCTTCTGCACACCCCCAACCCTAGTACATGCTCAGCATGTACAAAATGGCAGCGGCCGTTCCACACGGCCGCCGCCTTGACTACGTCACAACCGCACTGCCTCCAAATGAGGCTGCGCAGTTGTGACGTAGTGGGGCCGCGCGAGGGCGCCTAGTGCACCCTTTCCGCGGCCCCAGGAGGAGCTCCGTTTCGGAGCTCCTTCCAGCTTTGCGTCGCTGTGCGCAGCCTTTAGATGGCTGCACCAGCGACGCAGAGGAGAAAGGGGCCAAGCGGCCCCTTTCTCCTCCTCCCCGCCATCGCCGGGTGTCCTTGGGGCTTGAAGCCCCAAAGACGCCCCTTTCCAAGCCGTGGGGAAGCGGCCTGAAAAGCGGCAGATCGGGGCCTCTGAGGCTGCCGTTCTGGCAGCTGAGGCCCCGATACACCAGGGAAAGGAGCGCCTACAGGCCGCCCCAAAGGGGCAGTCTGTAATGCGCCAACGTTTCTATGAACAAATCTAGTTTGGAGGGAATGTAAGATATTTTCCTATTCTCTGCTTTATTCAGACAATTATATCTATTATAATATTTTGAGTGGTGCTTGGTTTATTCTTATGCATATAGAACCTTGAACAAAATGTTTAAAGTGTATTATTAAAAGGAATGAAACACTTTATTGAAAGTATGTTATGATTCTCTGGTTACAGAAAGGTATATCCTTTCATTTTAAAAAATCATTTACAAGATGTGGGAAGCACTCATACTTTCATGCTAAAGTGTGTTCTAGATTTACCTACTATTAGTATGAACACTACTATTTCACAGTAGAAACCAAACTTTATCTTGTATTAAAAGATTCTGAGGGTATACTGCATCACCAGATAGTGCTGCATAGGAATGTGATTCATCTTAATTGACAAATGTTCTATTGATCAGTGACTGAAGGCATTCATATAACGTTTATGAGAATTTAACGTACACAGGGATATTACTGTGGTTTTAAACATAACATTGTCTATACCTTTGTCTCTGTAGATATACCATTGATTTAGGGAAGGCACGGCATGGTGGTTTGCGTTTTGGATTATGATTCTGGAGATGAGGATTTGATGCCCAGCTCAGCCATAAAACCCACTAAGCATAAAGCCCAGCTTGACCAAGTAACATTATCTCAGCCTCAGGGGAAGGCAATGGCAAACCTGAACAAATCTTGCCAAAAAAACTTCATGATAGGGTTGCATTAGGGTTACTGTAAGTTGGAAATGACTTGAAGGCACATAACACACACATACGCACCAGGACTGACCCTGACCCTGATTAACTTCCAAGATCAGATGAGATCTGGTGTCTTTAGGGTGCTTAAGAAATCCCTCAAGTTGTCTCTGGTTTCATTTTCAGCCAGTCTTGGGATTAACTGAAAACCATTTCTAGCATAAAATGCTGTAGAGGCATCTGATAAAGTGGATTGTAGTCAACAAAAGATTATGCTGGACATTTCTTTGTCTCAGTCACAAAGGTACCACGGGATAGTTCATTACCTAAGTTTGCAAGGATAAGGAGTGTTGAAAGGTCACTGCCTTTCCCTTGCCATTGTCTGGCCTTCACATCCTCTTGACCAGGAAGGTCAGTGGTACAGCTGGCTGCTGCCATGGCACTCCCCTTGATAAGTAGGGCTGGCTATAGATCTGTGTAAAAGTGAACTGCAGAAAATCTTGGATATTTTAATAAAGACTGTACATATGTACAACATTATCACTTCTCCATCTTGTTCATTTTTAAAAAAATTACACTACAGTAAGTCTCTCTTTTATCAGGGGTTTACACTTTTTGTCATTTTATTGTGTTCAGGTAGTACTGTATTTTTTATTTTATTTTTCCTATGAGCTCTCTTGGTAATTCCCTAGTCATTGAAGGGTTGGCTATAAAACTGCAGAAGTGAACAATGAATGATAGAGTATTAAAAGAAAGTTAACACACTCTTCAAGATGGTTAAGGAAGAGATTTTCCCAGCTAGCCAGAGCAAGAGAGAGCATTTGATAACCAGACAAGAATGTACTACAGTGCATGTTTCTATAAGTTTATTTTGCTATTACACTATGCACTTCAGCCTGCCTAAAGGTGTTCACATGAAAATTTACCTTTCAAAAAATCACATCCTATTTACATTAATTGCAAATCTCCTGCTAACTTAACAGAACTATTTTGCAGCCTCCCATACCTCATCTCTAATTAAAGATTGTAGTGCTAGTAGAAAAGTTTCTGAATAATTTTCTATCCACAAGCATCCATGCCTTACCTAAGTAAAATATTGCTGTTGTGGCCACATATTAGCCAGGAAACAATTACTGCGGGCTATATTTGATACCATAACACAATGTATACACATTGCAGAGCATGTAAATAAACTGTTGTACAGGAAATAGCTCTAAATATATACCTGTACCAGTAAAACCTGCCTAGTGCCCATTAAAAAAAGATGGGCATAATGATAAGCAGTGAGGGCATTTAGCAGAGTAAACACAGATTTCTAAAGCGTTATGAAAGCTTAAGTTGTCCCAGTGCTGCCACAGAAACTGCCCTAGACTAAGACAGATCACTGGTCTATCTAGCCTAGTACTGTTGACACTGTCTAGCAATGGCTCTACTGATTTCAGTGCTGTATTCTTTCTTATCTTAGCCTGGCTCCAAGCCATGTAGGGCTTTATAGGTCATCACCAACAGTTGTAATTGTGCCCAGAAATGGATCAGCAACCAATGCTGCTGTAGCAACAAGGGGGTTGTATGCTCTCTGAAGGCAGCTAATACTAGCTATCACCATGTTACACTAGGTTTGTTGTTGTAAACCGCCCTCAAGTTGACCTGGACTCAAGCCCATCCTGCAGATGAGACATCTCCAAGACTTCCTGTCTTCCACTGCCCTGCTTAAGTTTCACAGACTCATGCCCATGACCTCCCCTACTGAATCTAGCCATCTGCTGTGTGGTCTTCCTCTCTTTCTACTACCCTCAATCTTTCCCAGCATAATTGTCTTTTCTAATGAGTCATGCCTCCTCATCATGTGACCAAAGTATGAAAGCCTCAATTTGATCATCTTAACTTCTAGGGATATTTCAGGCTTGATCTGTTCAAGGAGCCATCTGTTTGTTGTTTTGGTTGACCACAGTATCCTCAGCACTCATCTCCAGCATTATCCCTCAAATAAATTGATTTTCTTTTTAGCCACTTTTTTCACTGTACAACATTCCCACCCATACACAGTGATGGGGAATATCACAGCTTGGACTTTAGTGCTTAGTTGCATATCTTTACTCTTTAAGATCTTTTCTAGCTCTTTCATGGCTGCCCTTCCCATTCCTAGTCTTCGTATCTCTTGACTGCAGTCTCTGTTCTGTTCAATGTTTGTTACATTGGTGCTACGTGAGAAAAAATAGTGTTTCATAGTCAGGCAATATTTGGATACATGTACCAAAGTTGCTTATGTACCCAGTACTTTGGTAAAAATTGCACTCCATTCCTCTTCCCATTCACTGAGCTAGCCAATATGAAGGCATGTTCACTGACAGCAGTCTGTACATTTTGGATAAGCCCCCAGAGGGTGATAGAGCATATCCATGTAATGAGCTTGAGGTAAAACTGTAGGACATATCCTCCTGTTTTGTAGATGTGATTCTAGAATTTGTCAACTTAATTAGCCCCTGCTGAGCCCATGGCCTGACCAATGAGCCAAACTGATATGCACACATTTTATTTTCTGATTAAGAAACCTAAAGTTTTCTTGACAGCAGCCAAAGACCTATCAAGTGATGGGTTGGAAAAAAAATTATTTGCAGCAACGTATAATAACTGGGAGAGGGATATACTATAACCCCTGTTGCTCTGTTTTACATTTGTAAGTAATTTCTTTTTTATTTATTGTGTAAACATTTGGGATTGAAAGTATGGGATTGAAACATTTGGGAGTGAAAGTCTATTTGTATTGCTCCTGTAGGTATCTCCTTTTTCTGGGATTTCACTTTTATTATGGTATATATACCAAAAAAAAAACACACAAAAAAAGAAACAGCTCGCTCCCCCCCCCCCCCCCCCCAGTACAGAACAGCAGTAGCCCAGACATCTTTCTCCTTTGCTTCACTCCAGGGAGAGATGTTCTGAAGTGATACATGGTTTTTAGAACATTTGTTATAAAGCAATGTCTAAGTATTGTACAGCACAGAGAATAAAACAGCATACAGTATCTAAATGGTATAAAATTTAGAAGCAATGGCTAGGGAAAGCTTGACAAAACAGATACATCTTCAACACATGTCAAAAGCATGTAACAGATGACACTTCCCGATTGGTAATGGAAGGCTGTTCCAATGTACTAGTGCTGTGATCAAAAAGGTTTGTTGTGTGGAAAATGTCATCCAATAACCAAACGGCTGTGTCCATATTACAATCCTCAGGGCCCTTGCAAACGTATAAATGAAAGGTCACTCTTTGAGACAAGATGATCAACATAAGTTTAGTGCCTTTATGCAGATAACAGCACATTGAACATTAACCAGGAGTTAGCAAACATTGAGTAAATTTCATGTGATAACATAGATATATATGACCAGTAAGTAGTACAACTAACAGGCTACTGTCTTTTCCACAAGCTTCTGCTTCCCATCCAAACTCAAACAGCCCCAGATAGAGCAGTTGTCTAACCATCAGGTTAAGAGGGCATGACTCATGGTGGCTAAGCTATCCCAGTCCATAGAATGGCAGAGTTGTTGCCCAAACCAAATTGTGTTTTCTGTGTGCTGAGGTTACTTAGTGAAGCAATATGTGCCCCCTGACACAGATATTATGTAGACATCCATGGACAATGATAGCTACAGGACCACACACTGGAAATCTCTTTCTTCAGAGGCAGTGCCATCACTAGGGTTGGCATCACCCAGTGTCATCCACCCTACAAACCAACCTCCTCCCATTCCATACCATACAGAATCCTTAGTAATGTTTTTTGTACTAATGTTACTCATAAATCACAATTCCCATAGATCACTGAATGCAATGGCAACAGTTGCGCAATAAACCACTAGCAAAATTTAAATTATATCTTTAAATTACAACATTATATGACAGCTTGAATATATTTACATATACATAGTGTCGTGTGGTTAAAGTGAAGATTTGGTAAGATTTGATGTTTTTAAAGAAAATTTTAAAAGAATACTTTTTTAATTTCACATTTAAAATCTGTTTTTTAAAAAAATTCAAGGCTTCTCCTTTCTCCTTCCACTCAGTCTTGCCCAACTCATACCAGCTCTTCCACTGAGCTCCAGTTTTGTAAAAGGATGCAGGTGAATGTCACAGCCGATTTCTGCCAAAAGGCAGATGTTTGGGGCACAGTGGTATCTTCTCCCCCCCCCCCCCCCCGACACACACACACTTTGGGTGTCACCTGGTGTGATCCATACTCCCCAAGTGACACCCCTCAGAAGTTAATTAAGTTAATTCAGAAGAGTCAGACTCCCTAGGGCTTGGACCCAATGAATACTTATCCACAGTCTCTCTCTATCCTTTCAAGATTTTAATCATAGTATCAGCTGTTTCTCACACATACCATCTCAACCACAGCACAAACTCTGCCACCTGCCTTAACACCATCAGCTATTAGAAAGTGTTTCTGTTCATACTGGCAAAGAAAATGAATATTTTTAGTACACACAGAAATCTAATGGTTTGAGGCAACAAACTGAGAAATCAATCAACCTGAGATTTTAGAACAAGCAGCAATGTGTGCCATAATTATAACAGTCAGAGTGAGGAGAGGAGGAGCACTTTCCCTTTTGTTGTGACAGAGCGTTGAAGGGGCACCATACAGCTGTGCTGCCACAGCTATGGCACCCTTGGGAGGGCAAAAAGGAGCTGTGGCCCTGATCCAACCAAGAAAGGGGCAGTAGGATGCCGCTCTTTAGCGGCAGTCTGTAGAGCCCCTTGGGATGCTGAGTGAGCCAGGTGTGTTTCTTCATAATGAGATTAAAACACAAATGGTATGCCTTTCAAATAAGAGCTCCATGGATTTGATAATTTTACCGACTGACATTTCAAATCAGAAAATTATACATTTGAACTAAGAAATTCAGCACATGAAGAATTGTAGGTTACAATGAGAGACAAGATGTACCAAGATAAGGCTTTTGGATATGGAGCTAAAACAAGAGTTTGAGGAAAGACCTCAAATTTCAGAGGGACCTCAGGCACTATAAAGAAAATAGAGTTTACAAGTGGTCTAGCTTCCCCTGATTCATGATTCTCACATCCCAGTGTGTGTTGTGCAGGTTTAGACTTCTCACTTCTGAGCACGCTGACAGCTGAACTTCCTTTCGACTTGAGTCCAGTTGCATCATTAGCTACAGCAATACTTTTAGTTGTCCTCTGCTCTAGTCCAGTAACTCACTGATTCCCTTTGGATTGTTTCATAATACGGTTTCCATGATAAATAGTCTTCAAAACTGGGTTTAATATGACTTCGTCTGAATCGTACTAATGTAGCATTTTTGTTGGAACAATTTTTGTTCAACTGCCTTTGGCCCGGTACAGACCTCCAAAAAATGGAGGCCTGCCGGCACCTCCCCCCCACAAGCAGGGAAGCCACAGCCGCCAAACCGCGTGGCTTCCCTGTGGAGCAAAAAGAACCTGCGAAAAGCAGGTTCTTTTTGTGCCATGCCAGTTATTCCCGAGTGCGCCAATGGTGCACTCATGACGTAACTGGCACAGCACGATGTGTGGACGCTATGCACCGTCACGTCACAATGGCGGTACCCATATACATGGGACATCACCATTGTTACAGTGCCACGTCGTACTAGGGTTAGGGACCATGTGGTTGCCGTGTGGTCCCTTAACCCTAGTACGCCACCAGCACGGCGCATTTGGCCCATCTGGACCAGGCCTCTGTTATCTTTTTTTGTCCATAAAAATAATTTTACATAATAGGTAGCTAAAACTTGAGACACTGTTCAAAACTCTTGCAATTGCAATGCCATAAAATGTCTGTCTTGTAGGGCTGAATTTTGCAACAAAATGAGATGCTGAAGCACTTAGTTGTCCTCCCTGTAAGTATGATGATTAAAGAAGAAACACCCCCCAACTTGTTGTAGCTACTGCACTGGCTTTCACCTCCTCCCTTTCTGCTGTCCTACACAACCCAGAGGCTCTTCCCTGAGGATAGGAAACCCTTTCAGATTTTCAGGACCACAGAGCTCCCTGGTATCCTCTCCAAACGAAGCTGACAACACTTCAGGCAGTGCAAAGCAAGTAAGCAATGCTGACAATTTCCCCTACCAACCCAAATTAAAACATGATATTTTTTACTGTACCTCCATTCTTACCCGACCCATTCCTGATGTTGCCCAACTACTCTAGGCCATCTGCTCCCACTTAACTATCCTGGCTTTTCTTCAAGCAAACAAACACACATAGAGTCAAGTTTCACTCCTCCAAACACTACAAACTTTGCCTTTGGTAAAGGAACTAAATACAGTCAGCTCTTCTTGTCCACAGGCTTGTCATCCATGGAGTGGAGCATTCATGGTTCACCCCACTCTATTATCTTCAATGGCACACATGGGCAGACTGTGCCAATAAAGTCTTGCATATGTCACACTGTCATTGAGAAAAACAGGACTTGAGGTCCCATGGAATTTGTCATCTGCTGGGGGGGGGACGGCAGGGCGGCCGCAGAATGTAAACCCTAATGATATGAAGGGTCTACTGTAAATGCTATTTAAAACATTAATGAAGACATAAAACAAATAATCTAAATGAAGTATGTGTGTATCAGTGGTAGAATCATCCAGACATTGTTGACTTGCAACACCCAGCATCCCTCACCACTAAATATGCAGGCTAGAGCTTGATGGAACCTCTCCAACAACATATATAAGTCTGCATGATACCCGTCTCTAGTGTACATGTTCAAAGGAGCCCTGGTGGCGCAGTGGTTAAATGCCTGTACTGCAGCCATTTACTCAAAACCACAAGGTTGCAAGTTCAAGACCAGCAAAAGGGCCCAAGCTCGACTCAGGCTTGCATCCTTCCGAGGTCGCTAAAATGAGTACCCAGACTGTTGGGGGCAAATTAGCTTACTTGCTAATTAGCTTACTTGCTGTTCACCGCTATGATCTTTGGAACAGTGGTATATAAATAAAACAAATTATTATAATTATTATTAATAGAGAAATACTTTTTGGTTAAGATGACAGCTATCTTAAGAGTAAAAGTGCCATTTTGCTCAAACAAAATGAGTTTTCATGTTATAAATGTTGAAAACAGATTATTGTTAAAACTTCCCCAAATAAAGAAAAGTTTAAAGTTTCTTGTTACAAAGGGATTTCCAGTAGAATGTTTTCTAATGCAATTTTTTTTTAAAAAAATCAGGAACTCACTTCTATTTTGCTAGGATGTTCAGGGGAAACTAAGCTACTTCACAGAAATATGCATCACAGGTTTCTAAAACCCAGGCATTCAGTTCATCCTGAACTAGGGGGAAAATAGCAGTATCACTTTTGTGCCAAGGTTTAGTATCTGTTCTTCCATTAAACCCAGAAGTCTATAATTTAGGCCATCTGCATTTAATTGCCCTCTTGCATTAGTCAAACAATGATGCTAGAACAAGTCTTTACATTTGTTTTTCATGATCAGATTTTCAGTTTGCTTTCTGATTTGATCTCTCTCTCTCACACACACCAACACCACACTCTCAATCAGCTACCAGTGAATACAAATAGAAGGGTGATGATGCTGCACTCACATCCTGCCTATATATAGGCTGTCCATAGACTGTGGTTGGTTCCTGTGGGAATCCAGTATCACACAAATGGACTTCCACTCACACCAGTTTCTCTCCCTATCTCTTCCTCTCTCTTCTCTGCACTCATCAAATATGTTCCAGAGGTTGCTCTGGCCCTTCTCCGCCTTCCCATTTTACTGACAAAAAGCTGTTCAGTCCAGAATACGGACCTCCATAGGCATTTTGTCTCACTCTCAGAATTTGTGAATATTCATCACCCATATCACAGGTTCACACCATTAGTCTCAGAGCAGACCGCATAAATGGCTATAAACAAAGCAAAAGTAGACAGCCTGAGTTAATCTTAACTCTAGCTGAACGAATAAGCCAAGTAATATGTATTCTAAAAGCTCTTAAATAATATTAAGAGGCAGCTGTTCCCCACACAAACACAAAGAGAGACAGGAAAAAAATAAACAAAGTCTATGCCCACAATGGGGCAAACAATTAAAAAAACACACACACCAGGGAAATGTTAGATAAAGAGTTGAAGAGATAGAGTGTGCAAAATCCCATGAACTGAGAGAGAGAGAGAGAGAGAGAGAGAGAGAGAGATCTGAACAAAATCAAAATCAACTTTGGATCCCATATTCTCTCTGGGAACTGGGCAAGAGACTTGATGCAGAGCCTGTTTGGGTCTTTAATACAAATCCCTAGTTTGTTCTCACCAACAGCTGCTGCCTCTGCCTTCTTCCCTTTCCCACATCTTTATCACCACTATTTTTAATCCAGGGTGCTATAATGTTTGTTTTCTTTAAAGCAGCTACTTTAATGCATTAAGCATGTAGGATACTTGCATGCAGTACAAGTAGTATTAAAAATGGGAACAAAAATCATGGCTGAGAGACAGTTGGTATGGATTTGGGAGTCACTGGTGAACTGGGTCAGAGAGAGATGGAAGGGATGGGGATCCAAATTTCCCTCATGCTGGACAGCCCTAAATACAGTAGTATTACTGCTCTTTGTCCAACATAGAAAGTTAGATGTAACATTGTTTCATTAACTGAATTGCCACATAAATACATTAGGGGCTTTCAGTGTAGAATCTGGCTCCATCATTCAGATGCTCCACCATAAATCACAAGTAAAACCAAATAAGAAAAACAGCAAATAATAATAATAATAATAATAATAATAATAATAATAATAATCAAGTGTTCCTATGAGAGCACTGCTCTGAAGAGCAAAACAAATAGCACTCCACGACTTGTTACACCCTATGGGAAACACTGCAGGAATTAAGGCAATAAAGCACCAAGTTATTAGCTAAAGAATCAAAGTCATGTAGCATTTGATCTGCACAGATCCCAGGACAGTGGAACTGGCACAGAGCAATTCAGATTTAAAAGCTTGAATCAGCATAATCAATGTAAATTGATGCTATCTGGCCCAGCTGAAATCACAGACTCTGCTATCTTGATGAAAACAGTTGAAGATTCCTGCTTCAGTGAAAATGATATAGTAGTACACTGGAAGGTTTCACACAAACATTCTCCATGGAATATTATCTATTGCAATTCATAACATTAAGCAAGTTTCTTCACTCTACCTGGTGACTGCCATGCCTCTGGACAAGTATTTTGAGGTAAATGTAAAATCAAAACCTACTCTCAGATCAGGATGGGAAAACCTGTTCCTACTGAGATGTTGATGATCTTCTGTTCCAGTTATCTCACCTCAAAGGCTAAACCAGCCAAGACTGATGGGAACTGGAGTCCAGAAATCCCTGGAGAATCACAGATTCCCTAACCCTGCTTTAGATCATCATATGAGCATTGTTTATTTCTCTCTCATTGGTTAGATTTATGGGAAATTTTCCATTAAAAAAGCAAGATTTCAAGTCGTCATGGTGGGGTATTAGGAAAAGCTCTTCACGTTCACTTCAAGCCCATTGCCAGACTTTTTAGGAACAATATACTACAAACTCAACACAAACTTAACGAGCTCAGTCTAATTTACAAACTGATTTGGGTCTAGTATCTGAGTTGATATCTTTAAGAGATGAAAAGTAGCTCGGAATCACAAATGACTTGATGAAGTCAAGATTCTATTGCTGAGAATAGTTCCAAACAAGATCTCTGTGTGTTCATTCTTTGGAATGAAGCCCTAAATAAAGAAGTTTAAAAGACCATTGTGGCCAAGCTCCTTCAAGGATACACTACTTCACTTTGCATTGGAGGCTTCAATCCAGTAATTCCAATTTTCTGCAAAATTATGTGGCTTCTGCTCATGATAATTCCACATCCATGGGCATGATGGTGCTCCTAGATTCGTCGCTGCAGATGTCTAATCAGATAAATGCGAGAATCAAGAGTGCTTGTTATCAGCTTCGGCTGATACGCCAGCTGCGTCCTTTCCTGGAATCGGGGGACTTGGAAACTGTGGTACACATGCTGGTAACCTCATAACTCAACTTCTGAAATGCACTCTACATGAGGCTACCCTTGTGCCTAGTCCGAAAACTTCAGTTAGTTCAAAATATGGCAGCCAGGTTGGTCACTGGAAAAACTAGAAGTGACCATATAACACCTATTCTATTGCTCCACTGGCTGCCCATTAGTTTCTGGGCACAGTGCAAGGTGTTGGTAATAACCTTTAAAGCTCTTCATGGCTTGGGCCCAACCTATTTATGGGACCATTTTCTTCCGTATAATCCACCCCGCACACTCAGGTCCTCTGGGAAGAATCTTCTGCAGCCTATGAAGACCAGGTTGGTTGCAGTCACCCAGAGGACCTTTCTTTCAACTGCTCCCAGATTACCGAACGGCCTATCGGAGGAGATCCACCATATTACCAGTCTGGACAGCTTTAAAAAGGCTGTCAAGACAGATCTCTTCTGGCAGGCGTTTCCTGAATAATGTACCCAGCCACCTATTGAACAGACCATCACATTGAAGACCTTGTATCCCCACTATCCTGTCTCAGATTATTTTAAGGTTTATTTTAACATAGAATGTTACAGTATTTAATAGATGTTTTGGGGGCGAGGGAATCAGTGGGTTTATTATTATATTTATTTATTTATTTCTCCAGGCAGAAAATATTCTAAGTGAATATCCATCTGATGAGAGGACTGTATCTCACTTTCCAACCAAAATGACATCCCCCAATTCTGAAGAAGATCCTAGAACATGTACAGCACATGATTGCATCATACTGGACAACACTGGGCTTCACTGTCATATTTTTGTGTCCTTTTATATGTTAGAACCACAATGCTTTCCCCCATGGGATTACCAGATCAGCATATAAAAAGATTAGAACATACTCTTATCCCGGAGAGTCTGTCCTATGTTATTTAGGTTCTCACTGATAAAGAGACCAGGGATCCCCAGAAACCAGTTGGAAAACTACTAGTAACCATATTTGACAATATTTTATATCTGATAACCTATGGACTTTTTCTCTTAGATAGATAGTATGCACTTACAATTTATATTTTCATTGCTGACTATTTAAGCAAATTGATATTTGAAGCCTTCCAACTTAGATTTTAAAAATCATCAAAATGCTAACCAGCCTGCCTGGATTTTGAGGAGAATTCTGGCATTTAAATTGTTAACCTAGGCATGTTACAGACTGCCAAAATAAAGCTGCTTCGGGTCTCTTTGGAGGTATGCTATGTAAATGATGCATGCATCCTAAGAATTGGAAGCTGCACCAAAGCTGCACTCCAGTGCTTAGGAATGGAGTGTGGCTTTGGCGCGACCTCCGGACTCTTAGGACCCATGCATCATTTAAATAGCATACCTCCAAAGAGACCCGAAGCAGCTTTATTTTGGCAGTCTGTAACAGGCCCTAGTTTTTGAATGTTAAATTTCTCATTCAGTGCTTTAATTAACAACTAAGGTAAACTCGTCAAATTCCAGATATAAAGAAATATTTATTTCAGCCGTAGTGCAGAATTACTTGGAGCAGTCAGTTTAATTAGCTGTCTTGTGAATAGTGTTATCCAGAAAATATACACATTTTATTTATTCCCTGTAGATGACAGTGCCTGCTATTGATCCAGTTTATTTCTCAAGCTCACCATGAGAACCAGTCTAATTCATCATGCTTTCAAGTTCTAGGATATGCACATCTCAAGGCATTTTTATTTATTTTTTCACATAGATTACAACCTGAATTCTGTTGAAATTCCTGACCAAAGAGGACCCATTGAGTCAATGGGATTTACCTTCAGCAATTGGTTCAGTGGGACTACTCTAGTTTGCTATAACTGGGATGACCAACAAGATTCAGGGCTATATGCTACTTGTCCAGGTCTGAAATAAATGGGAAAAGATTATAATGAGAAAGTGCTTATCAGTGATAACATAGAGGGATACAGACAGGCAGAAAGGGGCAGCCAGATGCCACCCCTTTCTGCCCGGATGGAGGTCACAGCAGACAAACGCTGGGCCTCCACGAGGCTTAAATAGAACCCATTCCCAGCAGGTACTGTTTCCGCCATGCATGGGGTGCCATTGGCACGCTCATGTGCAATGATGACATCTGCGTGGTGCCATGCTGTTTGGGCATTGTGCCGCATGGATATCATCATTGTGTGCCCTGTGTAAACGGCAGCGTGCCAAGATGGCATCCATGGCACGTGTTAGGGCTCGGGAGCGTGTGGATGCTCCACTCTCCTGAGCCCTACTTTCGGCCCCAGGTTGGAGCAAAGCGCCGGTCTGTACTAGACCATATATTAAGTCATAAGATTTTTTTAAACTTTGTGTTGTCAGTATATGATATCTCTTTGTCACACGGGGTACACAACATGCCTTTCCAACTTAGGTCCAAAACACACTGCAGAATTAATCCGGTTTGAGACTGCTTTGGGAATTCTTGGAACTGTAGTTTTGTGAGACATTTAGCTTCCTCTGTCAGAGAGCTCTGGGGCCGCAACAAACTACAATTCCCAGGCTTCCCTAGCACTGAGCCAGGGCAGTTAAAGCAGTCTCAAACTGCAGTATGTTTTCCACACCACCTTTTTCTGGAAGTTGTGGTAATTCCAGGGTACAATAAATCTAATTCATCATTTAAAATGTTCAGAACATATGGCCTGTATAGAAGAGAAGACAATGCCCTATTTTTAAATAAATAAATAAATACAGGTGTTTCTGAAGATTATACTCCTTTCTACTCCTTCTGGTGATCTCCTTGCCAAGGCATCCTGCAGACTTCCTTATTAAAGGTTTCCTTTATTAGAGAAGCAAATGTATTTACTGTACTACTAACAGTAAACACTTTTATGTGATCACTATATGTTCATCTTTGTATCAAGAATTAAAAACAGATGTTCAAAAGACTATCCTGTAAACCATCCTTAGGTTGATTGATTGATATATATAAAATAGGATTTCTTGGTACTGCAGTTTGAAGGATTTATAAAAGCAAAAGTAGAAAAGCAATGAGGATTGTAAAATTCTGGTTACTCAGCTATTCACTTTATTTCATTATTAGCTCTTCCTATTAATTTAATTTATAGAATTCACTGCCACAAAATGTGATGATGGCTCTGGCCTTGATTACTTTTTTTGTTTTTAAGGATTAAGCAGATTTATTGAGGAAAAGCTCATGAAAGGCTGTTGGAGATGGTAACAGAACTCGTTTTCAAAAGCAGGTACCTGTGTGCTAGTTACTGATGGAAGGAGGCAAACCAAACAAGAAACCTGAAACCCTTCCTGTTGACTTTCCAAAAGCATCTGGATCCCAGAAAATTCTTCAGCTACAATCCCCTTTCCATGCTTTTGCTCTAAGCATCCTCCTTATCCCATTGTGCTATAATCTAGGGGTGAGGGAAGTCTGGGCCATGAGCCTCATCTGACCCCCAGGACTGCGTGCTTTTGTTGAACTCCATGCCCTCCCCCAATTTCACCCTCCAATACCCCCAAAAAAGATTCCTAGAAGGTTGCTTGAAATTTCACCATGTACCATTCCTTCCATATGCGCTGCCCAGAAACATGGAAGGTGACTTCTGAGTCACCCTCTTTTGGAAGCAAGAACTCTTCAAGGCCTAACATGACTCAGAGAAGGCCAAAAATGAAAAGAAATTGGCCCCATATCTCCTAGGTGCATTGGGGAACATTTGTGGATGGGGGCTTCAAAAACAATTTCTGGTGAAACTCTCCAAGTTCCATAACCCCTGACATTTGCCCAAACCTCCAAGTACCTCTAGATTTTCTCTTTTATACATTCACAACCCAGACTGTCAGTGCTCCCATACCTTTAATGGATTTCTTGACGAGAACATTCTGGATTATGCAGCCTCTCTTTCACACATTTTGAACTGAGCAGCATCTGTAGCCATTCCTTTTTGTACTCCTGTGTCAGAAACACAGGACCTCTCTTTTCCTCCCCCACTGGCCACTATTGCTAACTGTTCCCCTTTCTTCATTACCTTACTTCTAGCTCATCCATGTCCTTGCTCAGTCCCCAGATTCCCTCTTTTGAAAAAAATTAGGTACAAACATGAAGTAACCAAGAACTTTCAGTTTACATGTCTGACAATGAACAACATTTCTAAGGGCCCACCAGATATTATTGCACTTGATTCTCCCCACACACACACCCTTATTTTTAATTCTTTTACATAAAAACAGATTTGGAGGTGGCAATTTTGGAGCTCTAAGTAAGTGGGAAATTATTTTCTGTTGGGAGGTTATATTAAGGACTCCTTCATTTTAGACTGAAAACATCTATACCAGTGAATACTAAGTACATAAGAAGCCCCGCACCTCATTTAAAATGTTTTTATCAGAGGTATTCATGCAAATAATGCCATCCAGCATCAAACCAGCTTTATAACACAGTGGTCAAAGATCTACCCAGAACAAATTTGAGAAGAAACCTATGGAAAAAGAGATATAATCTTCTCCCTAAAAAGAATGAAAAAAACCTCTTCTCAACTTTTTGAAAGGCTCATTGCATCACTTTATACCCTATGAATCAAAGAACAACATGAGGATCCTGGCATATTTGGTTAAAAAAATGTCCGATGGCAAAAATATTTTGGGAGAAAATTAGAGATATTACCACACTTTATGAGTTATTCCCTCTCAGCATAGGCCTTTAATAAGCACACAAATATATACTTACAAGCTGATACAAGGCCAAAAGATGAAGAAAGTCCATTTTACAGGAGCAACACAGATTTTATACACACAATATTCCCACAGGACCTTATCAGAATGGCTAGATAAGTGTGAAATTTGGCAGTAATGCCCACACTGATAAGTTACATAAGGGTTGACAGAAATAGAGTATGTGTTTAAAAAGACTTTCAACCCACCCTCTTTATGGAGGGGGGTAGCTAATCACTTGCGATGAAATGTATGATGAAATTAATGTAACAGAGTTAATAATTATTTAGAAATACTAGGGAATAGCCTTGTTAACACACACAAGCAAACTCAAAGATATACACAGATACACATGCCAAGGAATGTTGGAATCTTTTGCAGATGCAAATCACAATAGACGTACACTGGTCAAAAGCAATAAAGTTTTGATTTGAATAGACGTACACTGTATTTCAACAAAAGTGAGGAAATTAATAACACTAGCAATTTAAGTACTGTACAGTGTTTTTATTTTACCATTACTGTATTATGTAAAGAAAAATCCTGCTAGCACTGGATCAGCAAACTATTTCTAATAGCAATAACAGAGAAAGACAAGGTGACTCCAGGAGCTATGATTAGCCAAATAGGGAAAAGCAAGAGTGCTGCAGCACTAGGGGAGGCCTAAGCACAACATAGTGACTTGGATTTAAATGCTATTGTGTGGGCCACATGGCATGAGGAGCTAAATAGAAAGAGAATTACAGAGAATTATGTTTCCAGGCTAGCCATGTTGGCCATATAGCAAACTATAGTATCATCCAAAATTTGTGGCTACAAACTTACCAAGTGTTTGATTTCACATGTAACCATACCAAGCTTGATGTTAACTCACACAAGATGCTTTATTTCTGTTTGTTTTATAGTGGTTGACTCTCACTGGTCTGATTACTGTAATCTGTAAAGAAGCACTACGTAATCTATTGGAACTGGTTTATGAAGACATTTGGGATCCTAGCCCTTATATACTTAAGGGTAGTATTGAAAGGGTAACAGCAGGGCAAGTGGGAGTGACAGTGTACCTTATGAGGCTAGAAGGTGAAAGCAACCTAGGTCACAACTAGTTACCTCTATATTCACAGTGGGGACAAGCTACCTAACTGGCTTCAGGATCCCACAGTAGGATAAGCACCTCAGCACCACAGCTCTGGTTTTCAATCCCATTCATGTAAGGCTGAATCAGGTTAAAAGGGAATGGCTTCCTAAACTCTTATTAGCAACTACAGAGACCTTCAGTATGCAGCTAATAAATCCAACAACATAATTTTAGAATGGGAACATTAACATGGTCTCTCCTTGGATCCTGTCTTACCACAAAATGTTTTTTTTAAAAAGCAAACATGGAAAGAGACAGTGAAACACAAGGGGCAGGGGCAAGAAAGGGAAGCCTACTCCAACAAAGCCAACCACAATGACTTTACTAGTCATTGGACAATGGTGCTTTAAGTCAACAATTAGCAGCGGTCTTATTTTACTTGCAGTTAATGTACAATACAACTCTCTGAGATTCCTAGAGGTCCACAAATGACAAGCAGCCTTGATGCTGTAACTGTGTATTTAGTGCAGCGCTCCCGCAGGGGTTCCAGGCACACAGTTGTGCTCAGAGCAAGACTATGCCGTGCCCCTGCAATGGAAGTAACCTGAAGGCAGGAAATAAATTCTTCACAGGGAGAATGTACTACCTGGACAAAGAAAGCCACAAGGCTACAAGAGCCCTGAAAACAGGGCTTAGTCTGCACAGCAGAGTGGCAGTAGTAGAAAGAGATTACAAATCAGAATAGGAAGCAAGTTCCATCTGAGTCCCAAATCTGGAGGAGAAAATGAAGATGATAATGAAAAGGAGGAGTCTGGCAAATAGACAAATCCAACAGAATCTGTTCACACCAAGCATCAGAAATGACTGCTGAACAGTTATGTTCGAAGAACAGGTATAGATTCCATTGAGGACATAATAGAGCAATGATTCCGGGTATTCTCAGAGTGAGGTTAAATTTTTGAATGTCCAATAGTTTGGATCTGAATTATCTTCCAATTTGCTTGAGACAAGGAATCTTCATGATTGGACCATGTTTCCTAAACAGGCTTTAGAGGAGCCAACACCCAGCAGGTTGCTTGACTACAGTAGTGACTTGGAAGTCAAGAAAGAATTTTCATTCTCACAGGGTTCTCGTACTTTGCATACTAGAGAAGAACAACCACAATTCTTTACTCAAAATTTCATGATTACAGCCATGAGCTTCAGTTACAAAGAAAGCTGTGTAGTCTAGCATACTCCCAGTGTCATGATATTTTTCCTCCTAGCTCTCATGATTCATGCACCCTTTCATAGAACAAAAAGGCATCAAACAATGTGCCAGTGTGATGATAACAAAATACAATATACAAATTGCATATATACAAGCCATCATGGATGAGCTTCTGGTAACAGCAGTCCTTAAAGTGGGCTTGACATATCGTAAAAACAATGTTCTAGCAGTGCAATTCTATGCATTCAGAGGTAAATCCAATTATGTTCCATTTGGCTTACTTTCCATTAGGATTCCAGCCTAAAACATGTTGGTGTGTGTGTGTTTAATGATCTTTTCAAAAATTATACATTGGGTTTGTGCACTCCATGCTGTATCAGCCTGGAAGTGAAATGAATGAACAAAAGAGAAATTTTCAGAATATGGTTTAGCATTATTTTTACTTAATTACTTATTTATTTTTGGTTCCATGACAATCACACAGAAATTGAACAAGCACAGAGCTGCTTAGCTGCAGCTGAAAATGTCCCAGTTAGCCCAAGGAACTGTAAGCTTTTATATGCTATAATCAGTAGAAATGTGCCATCCCAGGCTTTTATGTGCTACCATCAATAGCATCCGTCTGTGAAAAATAAACACTTCATCTTATTGAGCAAGGGAGAGCAATATACAGAATATACAAAAGATGTGCTCTGGAAAATATTTCTTGAAACTATTGGTTATAGTATGTAAAGAACAAGAACGTTAGTAAACCATCTTTATGTGCAGAAAACATCCAATTATTACTTGTTTTCAATAGGGTCGTGTCCATGTTGATTGATCATTTTGACCATGTATAGATTTATTACGATCAACTGAGCAAACATCACAAACATCAATCAAGCCATGTTCCAAGCCAAATCCCCTTGTCCCCATTAATGATTTCATAATGTCTTTCATTTTGAATTAACAGATAATCCTCCTAGAAGTCATGCAAAGCACTGACAATGGTTCTCCCACATGGAGAGCTCCCAGGGATGCCAATGATCATTCTTTCCTCAACTGATTTTTTTCTGGTGAGAAACAACAGTGGAAGATGCAGCAGGGAAACATAAGAGGGTTACAAATTGAAAATACTGTACTATCATGTGTTCCCCTTGTAAAATATTGTGAACAAAATAAGGCAATTGCACAAGAAAAGCCTCACCTGGAAGCACCCAGCAGCTTGGCATTCATTAGCTTTCTTCAGAATGCAGACATGGTTTAACAGCATCTTGCAATATTCACTGTGTGTTAAACATTCTGATAGGGCTATGAAAAGGAATACAAGCAATGAATGCCAGCTTCTCAACTGCATCATGCAGATCTGGTCAATAGCCACAAAGTCTCATATGTAGTATATGAGATAGAAACAACAGACCCTTTGAATCTCTTTATATCATACTGGCCTGTCTCACTGATTACGTTACAGGGGTTACAGCAGAAAACTGGCCAATGATGATTAAACTAAAATTATCCTAAAACCCTGATGAAATTTCAATCAACAGGGCAGTTTCTTCTTCACCCTATTCAATTAAATATAGTGCATTCATTTAAATTTTAGGGTTGGTAGTAGACTGGAGCATATATGAACATATTTCATAGATCTGACAGCTTTTTCTTCTTCACCTCATCATGACAGTGAAATATCATCTAGAATGGGATTGTTTTGATTTAATCAATCACTACTTAGAATGAGGTCACTTTCATTTAATGAATAAGCAGAACAGACACAGTGCACCCAACATATGTATGATGATATTGTAGACCTGTGCCAATGGCATAGGAGTGGGGTGATATGATCATGATTGCAGTGGCTGCCTTGTACACCTTCAACACATGCCATTTCCAAACATTACATGGCAACTTCTGCCTACTGTCTCATGCATATAGTTTCCACTGCCCCATCTATATACTGTATGTGAGCATTGCTGGGATGTTGTGAACCACATGCTATTATGACTTCTATGCAGATGTGCTCACTGATGTGAGGTCATGTGCTCTGAGAAGTAGAAGCAGGCAACGCATCAGGACCTGTATGTCACTATGTGCACATGATTGCAATACATGAAAATGTTCTATGTCATGTGTGCCCACTGCTGAAAATGCACAGCCTTGATTAGGATGACAGTTTAGAATAAAGGAATGTTTGACAACATGAGCTTTAGGCCTATCCAAGAGTGTCAAAAATTATACGTTCATGAATTCCAACAGTCTACTTTGTCTGCTAAATACATTTTTAACCATTTCTACATACAGACAGCATTGAGAAGATTTCAGACATTTTTTTAAATTTAGCCATGCTAGTCGTTAGACTTCTTATGCCTTACACAAAAATAACATCTTGAGTCATTATTTAGATTTATTAGCACAGAGCCCTTGAAGCAGTTTATGATAATATTATGAGAATAATAAGATATCTAAAACAAAAACTACCACTCTGAACAGAATAAAACAAACAGAAATTGAAGTCATGATCAACAACAGAAAGAGGCAAAAATCAGGATACAAAATAGGGGCAACATAATCACTTGATTCACTTGATCTATAACATTAATCCTGCCAGGAAGGAAGGAAGGAAGGAGAGAGAGAGAGAAGCAGATCATTCCTGGAGAGCCAGACATTCAGTCTAGGTGCACTACTGGATAAGAACAGTACTCAAGCCAGAGAGACAAGCTGGGGCTTACTGGTTGGAAGAACTCCTTTCTGTCACTGTCAGTGGAGCTAGTTACTACTGGCACAATGCCTTAAAACCATTAGCTACTGCCTGGAACATGTCTCAACAATGTTCCCCATTTGATTCAGTACCAACAATATTGCAAAAGATCCCGTAAATGATACTATTTTTTGCTTAGAGCTTCAACTTCTGTGAAGGATGATAATCAGAATGCAGGGTACTCATCATTTTTCTTTTTCTTTTGGAAATCATTAGGTCATTCACTATGTTTTTGTAAAACTTGACTTTTTCTTCTTCTATCTTTATCTAAATGGGATCTGTTCAGCCAAGCCATTGGCATCTCCTATGCTTTTTCTCATTTTAGGCTCCTCTACCTCTCTCTACCATCAAATAAGAGCAAATAAACATATGAAATACCAAACTATGTCATCTCAGGGGTTTATGAAATACCCTTCACCTTCCTGGATGGGGTATATCAAATACCCTGAAATAATTACATATGTGTCTTCAGAAAAACTCAAACAACTATCTGGAGGCACAACTTTGGGATCATCACTGAAGGAACTTATTCACACGTGCAGTGAGACTTTATAGGCTCTTTTAATGAGCTTTAGTAGGTTTTGTTTCTCATCTCCGGAGCCACAGTCCACAAATTATTATTATATCAACCAAGAATGTCGAAAGAAGAACTAAGAATACAAATAGGTTATGTACTGTAGTTTTGTGATAAAAGTGTCAAAAAGAGCATGGTTGTGTTGGAATCATGGGCCATGTTCACAGGCTACCTCAGTTGGTGGCAGTGTGGCACAAAGTCAATATAAACTAATGAAGACAACAAAACTATAGCCTCAGCAGGTTGCATGAAGAGAAACCAAGAGGTACTTTGTTAGAAATTAGGGGGAATAGCTAATACCCCAGAGGACAGGATCAAGATTCAAAATGACCTGAATAGACTAGAAAGCTGGGCCAAAGCTAACAAAATGAAATTCAACACGGAGAAATGTAAGGTATTGCACTTAGGGCGGAAAAATAAAATGCACAGATATAGGATGGGTGACACCTGGCTGAATGAAACTACGTGTGAAAGGGATCTAGGAGTCCAAGTAGACCACAAGTTGAACATGAGTGAACAGTGTGATGCGGCAGCTAAAAAGGCCAATGCTATTTTAGGCTGCATCAATAGAGGTATAGTGTCTAGATCAAGAGAAGTAATAGTGCCACTGTATTCTGCTCTGGTCAGGCCCCACCTAGAATATTGTGTCCAGTTCTGGGCGCCACAATTCAGAAAGGACATTGAGAAACTGGAGCGTGTCCAAAGGAAGGCGACAAAAATGGTGAAGGGTCTGGAAACCATGCCCTATGAGGAACGACTTAGGGAGCTGGAGATGTTTAGCCTGGAGAAAAGAAGGTTAAGAGGTGATATGATCGCCCTGTTTAAATATTTGAAGGGATGTCATATTGAAGAGGGAGCAAGCTTGTTTTCTGCTGCTCCAGAGAACAGGACCCGGAACAATGGATGCAAGCTACAGGAAAAGAGATTCCACCTGAACATTAGGAGGAACTTCCTGACAGTAAGGGCTGTTCGACAATGGAATGCACTCCCTCGGAGGGTGATAGAGTCTCCTTCCTTGGAGGTCTTTAAACAGAGGCTGGATGGCCATCTGTCAGGGATGCTTTGATTTGGATTTCCTGCATGGCAGGGGGTTGGACTGGATGGCCCTAGTGGTCTCTTCCAACTCTATGATTCTATGATTCTATGAAATGCAATCAGAACACTGGCTGACATCCTGTTAGTGAGATATGACGGTTTAAATCAAATTTACACCCACTCCTTACACTTCTTTGTTCATTGAGGAGGTTGGAATTCTTTGCCAAATGCACAACAATCAAAATGCCCCCCTCCCTCCATAATTTTCTTCTCTCCTTCAACCTCCTCCCAACATGCCCCTATCCTAGCTGGGACGAGTAGGAAGAGTGGCAGAGAATCATCGAGCTATTTTCCTATAGCTGGACATGCACTGACAGGTATCCTCTGGAGCCTCCAGGAGGTCATCTAGAGGTCCCAGGGGATGATCTCAAACTGTTGTGTATCCAGCTGGAAAAACATAACTGGATGCACAGGACATTCTCACGTGTACGATATGTCTCCCTGCCCTTGATCTCAGCCAGCTTTTAGACTATGAAGGCATGCCTCCTTTCTTTGCCAGAAGTAGGCTCAGAGGTAACTGCAGTCCCTACATAGCCCACCTACTAACACCACTTGAGACAAAACCTAATGCTCAAAGTGCAGCTGTGGAGAAATTATTAAACAACTTAATGAAAGAATATATTCTTTATTGTTCATTAGAATATAACCTGCAATGAAAATACAAATTTGTCAGGGCAACATTCAGTACAAAAAGCAAGGGTACATTAAAAAGACAAAATGCATTAAGCCCCATAAAAACAAGCCATGTTTACTGTTTTACAGGGAGGGTTAAAAAAATCCTGCATTATACTAATATTCTTTATTCAAGCTATTTTCAAAATGCCTCCTCAACATTCTTTCTGTTAAATAAATAGTTCTGTAGTATCAAAAACATGTCACTTTTCTTACACAATGCATAATCTGAAGTGATAATTGTCATTCCTTTATCCATGGTTTAATTTTATGTAACCTTTAAGGACTAACTGAAAGGTGTCTGCCCACCCTCCTGAATTAACCAAGGAGACATCTGAAAGAGGACTTGGGGGCTATTCAGATGGTGAAAATAATCCAGGATGAATCTGGGTTGAATCTGTGTTATTCACATGCATCCTGAATGCATTTGATTAAGTTTATTATTATTTGGGGCTTCAAAAAACCCCATCTAACCAAGGATAATCAATATTGGGGGTTTTCCTGTTTTTGTTTTTCAAAAGATTTGCATCATCGGAAGCGTGAATAACAATGCCAATAGACCAGGATAAAACTCTGCATGCCTGGCTGCATATTAGGAAAGAGGATGTGAACCAAGAGAGGCCAAGGAGGGACACACACACATACACACACTGATGAGGCTTCAAGAGCTATCCCAGTACTCATAAGCACAACCAGTGACCTGAGGATGATGGCAGAGGGAACAAAGATGCTCAGCACTTCCTCCTCTGTGACTCTGAAAGCTCCTAATGGAGATTTCCTGGACTGGCCAGGCAAAAAACCTAAAGCCTAAGCCTAGAGGAAGGAGAGGAGGTGGGACAAATGGTGACAAGGAGAGACTGATGGGCAGGGACTGCTACAGATGGTTCACTTTGGATTCCATGCATGCAGACACCTGCCCTGCTTGCAAAGTGAGCTGAAAGGAGCAACAAAATGCCAAGCCTCCATTGCTTGGCGCCTTTCCCCCCCTCTCACTTCACTTTGCAAGCAGTGTGTATGAGCAGTCCAATGTGAGCCTTCAACTGACACATGGCTGCTTTTCCACACTTGCAAATTACACAGACAAGTTCCATTAATTCAAGGAGGGGACCACTCTTTCTGTATACAAGCCTTGGGTCCTTGCTGATGCATGAGAGCAGTCTCAAGCGGGCCTTGTAGGGCAAGAACAACTGGTGAAAAAGTGCACGTCTCATTGAATTAATGGAACTTGTCTGTAATTTACAAGCATTGAAAGAGTGAGTTGCTGAAAAGCAAGACATCAAAAAGCGGAGGCTTCTTCTGCATAATATGCCAAATAAAGATATAAGATTGTGATGTATGCATCTAGGTTCAGGACTCCTCTCTTTGTAAGCCTCCTCTCTTTGTCAACACAAAGCTAAATAACTATATGCTGCTATTAATTACTTTTAAGCTGGTTTTGACTTTTGGTGACCCTAAGAGTGAGAAACCCTCCAGATCCTTGGTCATCAACAATCCTACTAAAGTCTTAGAAACAGAGGCTTCTTCCTTGATTGAATCAATCCACCTACAAGGAAGCTTTGCTATTTTCCTACTCTCTTCCATTTCACCAAGCATTAATGTCTTTTCTAATGAGTCATATCATCTCATTATCCAAATTGACAATCTCCTAACACTACTTAAGACAGACTTAATGCTCACCAAAGTACAGGTAAAGACAATTTATCATTATTATTAAACAAGAGAGCTCTCATTGCTTTAACTACTAATGAGTGTATATTTAACAGATATTGTTACAAAAAAAGTGTTTTATAGAAGTATGACCAGCTTAAGCTAATGTATATGCCTGGCTCACATTCCTATCCTTGTGCTTGCCCAGCTTTTTTAGGGGGGAGGGGTATTTTTCCCTTTTTCTTTGTTATCATTCTTTTTAAAACCCAATTAAAAATATAAGAAAGGGAGACTTCATAAGAGCTTATAATCTTTGCTGCTTGTTAGCTGGTAATTTGTAAAATAAGTTATAAATTGGTCATTACAAAAATTCAGCACATAAAACAAGGACACTTAAAAATATAGAAAACATTAATACTCTATATCCTCTCTCCTTGTTTCTTAGATTCATTTTAGGATTGAAATAGAAGATTTATGGCCAGAAAAAAAATCTCCCTTACAGCAAATTTCCAGAACTTCTTTTGGGACTGTGACTGGTAGAATCACAAGAGCCTTGGTCCATTCTGTTTTTACAGATATATCAATTTTGAATGCCACCTCTTAAAGTTATTAATTAGATCTTCTATTACACCCAGGATAGGTTGCATATCTTCACATTTAGCATTCTTCTCACTTCTTACATCTTACTTCTCAATGAGAGACATCCATGCCAACAGAGGTCTCACCTTGGTTTGATAATTTTATTAATTAACAAATTGGGGTGATCTGAGGAGTGACTCTGGCCTCTTCTATCTATGACAGGTCTCCAGACAGGCATACTACTACATTATGTTTGAGATAAGTATAAGTTATGAGGTGGAATAAATGTTCTGAGGTTAACCAGAGAACGACTCTAATCTGTATCATATATTCACTTGGACAAATAGACTTTTTTCTGGTTATTAATTCTGACCATCAACTCTATTAGATCAGACTGAAGGTCAGAAGAGGCTCCCTAAACAAAGTTGTCTGCAACTATCAGCAACAGGAGAGGGTAAGAAATCTTTATATATTAATAATTATGATCTTCACTTTTCTGTGAAGATCATAATTATTAATATATAAAGCCTACAAGCATGATGGCACTAAAGCATTGTAAATAACTGATTATGGTAAAAAACAAATAAACATGAAACAGACCAAAGAATCTAGAATTTGAAACAATTAATTTAAGAAGTTGCCTTTCTTCCATTTTCCACTACACTATGACCCAGTTGGAAAGCACCTCGACATGACCATAGGCTTAAGCTTTTTTTTCACACAGAAAAGTAGTACTACTAGTAGTAGTAAATCAGACCATTCCCATCAGACCATTGTCCTCTAGGAACCATCACATATGATACACATTGTACCAGTGTAATATTATACCCAAACCCATCACCTTTCTGTTTAAAAAAAGTGAAATATTTCACATAATAAATCTTAGATACTTAATAGTTGTCACAAACAGCGAACTCAGTTCCCAGGTATTGAGACAGAAGTTACCCATCTGAGGTTTTTGTCAGAACTAGAGGTTCATTCCCAAAAGGATAGTGTAAAAGCTCACATCTTCCACCCCACTGCCTGGCCATGGTCTTTGATCCTGATCAAAGCAACCTTTCTGGTCTCCCCCCCCCCCTGTGTTTATCTTTCGATCGCCCTCATAGAAGGGATGGAAGTGTCCCTCCTTTAGCACCAGATCCTCTGGCAGGAAAGGCAGAATCATAAAATCACAAACCTTCACCCTGTTACCATTTGCCCCATCTATTTGTTCCCAGACCCAGAGGACCAACTTGATTAATATACAATGCCTTTTGCTATTCCCGATGTCCATCCTCCCAATAATTCACCAGGTTATCTCAGTGTTATAATATTATGTCAGCCTGCCATCATATTATCATATTATCGTATCATCATTACAGAACCATGTGTGGTTCTGACAAGAGCACAGTATCACTACGTATTGTGGTTTCAGTAAGAGCTTTCTGATTACACATACACTTCAGATAAATGATTTTGCACAAGGCTGAAGTCCACCTCTCAAGAATAGAGTTTCATGTTTAATTCCTTGCCAGCTGATGCGAGGAGAAGGAAAACACGGAACTGTTTTTGATTGGAAGAACAGCCATGGTTTTGTTGGCACAATTGTTTTATATCTGTCATAATAAATGAGAATATCTCTGGGGTTGTCTGCATGGGGGGGAGGGGAGCAGGAGGTTGGCTGAAGCAGTCAGGAGCAATCTCCCCAGTCCAGGTGAGCCACAGGTGCCACTGCTGGCCATAACATGTTTGGTCGCCTTGCATGAATTGATTGCATAAGCACACAAATAGTCAGGTGGCCCATCCAATGAGCTGGTGGCTAGGTGGGATGAAGGAAACAGTTGGCAGCTGCTCGTGGCATGTCCATGTGCTTGTGTGTATGTATTTGAGGCGGAACAAATGCAAATGGCATGGCTGATAGCCATGAATACTCCATTTTGACAGTCTGATCTTGCAGCAGGAAGGGGTGGTGTGGACTGTCCATTAGTGTTGGGCTTATTGTGGGAGCTGGCCATACAGTCAGGCCATACAGAAACCCTAGAGGTAAGCTGGGTTCTCCCTTCTGTCTGCTCCCAGCCTCTGTAACAGGTTTCATTGTGATATTGTGTTAGATTCCTGAAACTCTGTGACAGGCATGATTCACTGGGATATTGTGTTAGATTCCTGAAACGTAGACCTGGGATGAAACAGACAAGCAGGAAAGAATGTAGTCACTGCAGTCCCAAGCACACCCACTGCTGTGGTCCCAAATGGACCATGGAAAGAAGCAGAAAACATTTGCTCCTTTTTGGGTCACCTACCCCAAGGAAATCCCGGCACAACTTCAGTGTGGTTTGGGGGCATGCGCTGTCTAATCGCCATGCCCCCAAACCACATGGAAGGTGCCCTTTATGCCTGGCTGTTTTGGTCCATAGTGTTTTTGGTTGTTACCCAAGCTTCAGTAGACAGCTTCAAGTCAAAATTTGAAATAAAAGACTTCCTTGGAGAAAAAAAGGAGGCATGCCATAACTTATGCACAATATTTTCAAGAGCTATAGAGCAAGAGTGGGCTCTCTGACACACTGCTGCTACAATTGCTGAGGCGAGGGGCAAAGAGACAAAACAGGGCTAAGGCACTGATGCTCAAATTCCTGAGGTTTTTAAAGGGGGGGGTAGGGAAATGGGAGTATGCTCTCTGAAGTATTGCTGGTAGGATTTCACAGGTAAATAAAAAAAGAAGCAGGAGGAAACAGAAGGCCCCATGAATTCTTTCTGGCCACCTTGGATCCTGAGCTGGGGTAAAGATAGGATGTAAGTAAGATAAATAATATAGATAAAATAAGGAAGTAAGGAAGTATGGACCTAGGCAACACTGGGTACATTTCAGTTACTGTGTTTTTTAATATTTGTTATTGTTGTACACCACTCAGGAGTTTCTTAAATATAGAGCAGTTTATAAACAGTGCAAATAATTAAAGGCTACAGTCTTACTGGCTGGCATAATTATGTAACTATAGGAGGAAGAGGCATGCTAGGAAGTAGCATGGCAACAGAAAGAAAAAGTGGCCAAACGGGAGGAACAGCAGCAAAAGCCATCTGTGTCAGGGAGAAAAGCTGTCCTGCTGACTCTCCAGTTGGTTTCTCTCCTGAGACAGATGGCTTTCCTTGCCATCCTCACCACCTTCCATGTCACACACTGCTCAAACAAGTGCCTTATGCCAATGTATGGTACAGAACATTACACCAGCATAAGTCACCAACAGGTTTCTGGCCAAACCATTCCTGTCCAAATTATCTGGCCCATTTTAAAATCACTATCTCTTTTTTTATCTGAAAAAATTCAAACCTTCTTTTCCAAGAAACTGATATGGAATGTCTGTAGATAAATCCATAAACATATCCTTATATCAGACACGATAAAGGATTTAATAGTCCATATTTGGCTAAACTCATATACAATCTTGAATGAACTGTAAGTAATTTTTAAAATTATTTTATTCCTATCTCTCAACAGATTGCAATTGCAACTGCAGTATAAAGGAAGCATGTGTACCATAAAAACCAATAACAAAAATAAAATTTAACTTTATGTCAGTGTCACTGTGTCCAGATGTCTTATTTAAAAAACTTGTTTTGCACAAAAGTTGTTATCAGTTCCATAATGTAGGTCTGACATATAGTGAGGACATCTTCCCAAGTCTCCTTATTGAAAAGCTGGCTTGAGCTTCTTCTTATTATTAATAAAACCCCTCCAAAAGAGGAGCCAACATTAAAGAAAGACTGTTATCTTCAAACCCTTTAGATCCTGTAACAGCATGAAACAATTTTCCATTAAAATGTACAGTAAGCCCCAAATCCTACAAGGTTTAACTTCCTTGTTGCAAACCAGGACAACACACACACACTTACATCGTCCCCCAAAGATAGAAAGCTGAGTGCTATGATTTTTAAAAAACATAGTAAAAAAAAGTAACTTCACCCATAAAAAGTATCAAAGCTTTGCTGCTGTCCCTCCTGTTGTCAAAGTAAAAAAGGTTTGTTCCAAGGTGACAGCTAAAGCCACAAATAAAGCAACATAGCACAGGACAAAAGCAAAACAGGAATGATACCATGTACATTTAAAAGGAAAGATACCAAGAAGGATAATAGAAAAGCATTTATATTCAGGATATTCCATGGACATTTTGTTTATTTTAGTAGAGTGCTAAATAAGCAAAAACAGAATTGCAGAACCACAATACATGTCAGAGCAAAAAGCTCAAGCCAAGCCCATAAAGCATAGACTAATCAGTCAATCAGTCAGAAAGTGAGGAGACTGAAGCAAAAAGACTTTCTACTTCAAAACCACTTCACCCCCTATGAAGAGGTACAAGAATATGTCTTCAAACTGTCAAGGGGAGGAACATGATCAAAATTACCACATAGAAAGCACAAAAATACAATTGGCTACACATGAAAGGGAAAAAATAGCACTGTTTTAGGAAGCTTATATGACAAATCCTAATCTGGAAAATTGTCAAGGAGACTGAAAACTGGGCAATAAAAGCATAGTTGGAAGCTATATATACACATACATACACACAAACATCTCTATTCAAAATCCACACAAGAATGATAACTTTATTCGCCAACTGAAATGCACAAAATACATCATGCAAGCTTTTGACAGTCTACTATCTTCTTCATGAGGCAAATGATGAGAGGAAAAGTAATGACATTAGAGTTCCAGGCCTAAATTCTGTATCAGATGTTGTTTCTGTTGTAGCTTAGTTGAGGGATCTCAATACAGGTCAAGGCCACTACACTTCTTGGCCATGTGAGGAGAAGGGACAAAGGGCAATACAAGGTAATAAAGTTTAACTCCATTAGCAACAGAAAACCTTGAGAACTGTACTAAACTAAACTGCACCTTTCTTAAACAGAAAACATTGAATTTCTCAAGAAGTCCCTGTGCATCTGGAAAACCACAGCAAAATTGGTATCTCCCATGGGGAAAAAATACAACAAAATACAGAATCCACAAAAGAGTAATAGCTTCCTTGGCCAACTGAAATGCACAAAATACATCATGGAAGCCTTTGAAGTTCCACTGACTTCTTAAGCAAAAGATGTTAAAAAATTCACACAAGACAGGGACAACTAGGATCTCAAGATTAAATTGGGACTTATTCTGCACAAAATTTGCACATGGTTGTTTTGTGCAGGAAACAGCATTTTCTAGAGAGAAAATAATATTTTTCTGCAGGAACATTATTTCTCATGCAAAAAATACTCTTTCCTCCCCAGAAAATGCTCTAATGGGGAATTCTGCATGATATTTGCACATAGTTGATTTCTGTGGAAGGTAACATTTTCTGTGCAGGAAACAACATTTCCTGCACAGAAAATATTATTTCCATGCAGAGAACAATAAAGTTCGGTCATGTATCATGTTTGCTTTCATACCAAAGAATAAAAACACAGTAAAGAATTGCTAAGCCTACCTAGGCCCAGGAAGCATGTTGTTGATGCTGTCCTATGGGTAGAGCAGATGGGCCAGGAAAGCATGAGCCAAACCCATGCTTTTCTGGCTCCAATGCTTACCCAGACCAGTCTCTGGGTCAGCATGGGGAATGTTCATTGACCCAGGACTCATAACTGGGGGGGGGGGGAGAGACAAAGACCGTTTTTAACAAATAAGTGATGTACACATTGTAACAACAAATTTTGAGAATGATCCATAAAAAGATACTACTTCTGTCTGTAAATAAAACTTATATTTCTTCTTCATAGAAGAGTGGATTGAAGTAATTTAGAAGCAGCAACATCAGAAGCATGCTACCAAAATATTAAAATATTTAATAAATAAGGATGCTCTAAGCCTATTTCCGAGTCACTTATTGAGTGGACTAGGAAAGGAAATGGAGCCGGTAAAAGGACCAAGGGTTAAAGAGATAATTCTGAGGGAAGAAAAGCCTCAGACTATAATATACTATAAGTAAGGGGAGAAGAACCCTGTAAACCCAGTGGTAACAGCATCTCACTTTATTGAACTAAACAATGCAAAACCAAGGGCTCAGACATGCGAAGTTTAGCCATTTCTGCCAAACACAACAAAATGTCTCCCATCGACTCCATAAATTCCAAAATGGTATCATAAGACACCCCCCCCCCATACCCTGTAGACTTTAGAAGAAACCTGATCAAGCCATAGTTTTAAGAAGAGCTATTTACTGATGCTCAGATCTGTTTAAAATGGGCCAACATGGCCCGGTAATTTGAGGCCAACACTAGATCTGTTCAAAGAATATTAATAAGTTAATTTGGATGTACAGTATTAACAGTCTTGTTGAGAACTCTGGCCTGTTTACAGTCTTACAATCCAGCACTACATAGCCTGTATTTTCATTCACAAATACACAATATTGTTAGAAGCCTTGGCTGTTTACAGCCCGTTTCCAATAACTTCAATAGAAAGGCAGTATTTAAAATTAAATATATATATTTAAGATTTTTAAGATTAAATATTTAAGATTAAATATATATGATTTAATGCAACATTATTATTTTTTACCCAAAGTAATGCAATGATGTCACCACCAAGTCTTATAAAAAAAACCTGGCCCATATCACTGCAGTGATGCTCAAAATATCTGTCTGCTATTTGTTTTAATAATCCCAGAACAGAAACTGACTTCTATACTATTGTTAGGATAGTTAAATGAAGGGGTTTTCAAATCACTGGGGCAAAATGCAAGAAAAACATGAGTACTGGAAAAACAAACTCAGCCTTGGACTAAAATATTTTCCAAAACTGATGTCAGCAATTACAAAAGTACACCACTGAACAAATTATATAAACAATCTAATCAGTGACCTGAACCTAAATATAATTAACTATGTCTACATGCAGCCTTAATACAACTATTTGGAAAGGAGTATGATTTAGTGCAAATCTTGATGGATCTTTTTAATTTAGAATGCTTTGTATTTTTTTTTAAATCTCTGCTTTCAGTAAAATTGCTCCAAAAGGCAGTTGATGCTGTT